>NW_004949147.1:317186-322453 GCF_000317375.1 Microtus ochrogaster
TTGTGAGCCACCATGTGGTTGCTGGGAATTGAACTCAGGACCTTTGGAAGAGCAGGCAATGCTCTTAACCACTGAACCATCTCTCCAGCCCTTCTTTCTTCTTTCATTTTCTCTTTTTAATATATATTTATTTTTTAAATTATTTATGTTTCATGTGCACTTGTGTTTTGCTTGAATTTATATCTGTGTGAAGATGTCAGATCACCTTAAACTGGAGTTACAGACAGTTGTGAGCTACCATGTGGGTGCTGAGAATTGAGCCCTGGTCCTCTGGAAGAACAACCAGGGCTTTTAACCTCTGAGCCATTTCTCCAGTCCCTATTTATTTATTTAATTCACCCAAAAATGTCATTTCAGTTTTTGAAGATTTAGTCTAGGTTTATTGATGTGTCTGTGGGTGAGTGTGTACCACTTGTGTGTGTGGGCACTCAGGAGGGTCAGAAGAGGATGTCAAATCCCCTTGGAGCTGAAGTTACAGGCAGTTGTGAGCCACCTGATGTGAAATAAACTTGAGTCCTCCGATAGAGCTGAAAGCATTCTTAACTATTGAGCCATCTTTTTCCTGTTCAGTATTTATTGTTTTGTTGTTGTTCTTGTTTCACTTTCTGAAACAGGGTTTCTCTGTGTAGTTTTGGCTGATCATGAAAACCTGTTTCAAAAAAGCTAAAGAGCAAATGAATAACAACCAAGGCAGTGTTCAGAGAGTTTCAGGGTAGCTTAACCAGCGGGGACTTTAAGAAAGGAACATTATAATTAATGTTCATTGAGTCTTATAAGTTTTTCTACCAAATTAATAGGACCCAAGGAAGGAGTTATAGGAATGTTTATTGAAGGCTGACTGAACAGGAGTTCCAGGGACCTGGCCTTGAGATTCATGTCTGAAGTGGAGGGACAATCTTTGGATTGAGTCTATACCTGGATAGATAATGTCAGAATGTAATTGAATTAGCAGAAGGTGAATTAGAGTTTTTTTTTTCAGAGTTAATCAAAAGTTTACTCAAAGTGGGCCTGAACTAATCAGGTGAAGACTATGTGTATATGAGTTTTTAATACAGGGTCTTGCTATGATATATAAAACTCATACCCAGTCTGGATGTGTCACTATGTAGACCAGACTGGCTCAGAACCTGTAGCAACCCTCCTTCTGCTTCCCAAGTGCTAGTATTACAGGCTCTTGCACCACCTGCTTAGAGGGGTTTTGTTTTGTTTCTTTTGTTGTTGCTAGCCTGAACTCACAGGGATCCGCCTGTCTCTGCCTCCTGAGTGCTGGGGTTAAAGGTATTCGCCACCATTGCCAGGCAGAGGGGTCTTTAACAGAGGGTGAATCTATCAGAGAGCCTCTGCTGCTGGCTTAAGGAATAAACAAGGCACTATGACAGAGTCTATGGAGGTAGGTTATGGGATGAAGACGCGACGATGGCCTCTAGCTGCTAAGAATATTTTTGGCTGGTAGCAAGAAACAAACTCTGAATTGTGCCAACAACCTGAATGACCTTGGAAGAGGACTCCAAGTTTCAGACGAGACGCATACACAGCTAACACAGTGATCAGCCGTGTGAGACCCTGAGGAGGGAATCCAGCTTTCCTCTGCCTACACTTTTGAGCCAGAAAACTGGAAGGTAATGATGGGATTGTTTCAAACCCCTAGTTTCAATAAGTTTGATCCCAGCCTTACTGAAAGGAGTGAGGCAAGTATTTGACCATAAACATCCAGGTGAGTCCCATTTTCGTGTGTGTGTGTGTGTGTGTGTGTGTGTGCTCATGGACATGCATATTCACATACAAGCAGATCAGATACTAGAGGTTGACATCAGTTATCTTCCTCCATTACTTTCCACCTTATTTCCCAAGAGGAATCTCACTAAACTTGGAGCTTGGTGTTTGGACTAGAGCTGAGTTTTTGTGGGATCTGAAATCCGGTCCTCATGTTTACACAGAAAGCACCTTATCCACTGAACCATCTCCCTAGCCCCCCCCAATAAAATCTAATTTTTAAGTCTGTTTCCTTATCTGTAAAAATGATTGAGCTTTTTTTAAAAAAGGGACAGGGGCTCACGTGACTCTAGCTGTCCTTGAATCACCCCTCCCCCTTCCCATCCTTCTGCCTCAACCTCTAAAGAGATTATTGGCCAGAAAACCACGCCCAGTAAGTAAAAAAGTATTTTTTGAGACAGGCTGCAAAGGAGGTACTGGAACTCTAATTCTTTGCCTGTAGAATGCTAGGATTATAGCCTGCACTACCGTGCGGAGCAAAGCGGCTATTTTTATTATAGTTTGACGTTATTATCGGCACAATTCCAATTTTTGTTTTGTTTTGTTTTTTCGAGACAGGGTTTCTCTGTGGCTTTGGAGCCTGTCCTGGAACTAGCTCTTGTAGACCAGGCTGGTCTCGAACTCACAGAGATCCGCCTGCCTCTGCCTCCCGAGTGCTGGGATTAAAGGCGTGCGCCACCACCGCCCGGCCCACAATTCCAATTTTTGATAGCGCCTCCGTTGTCGGATTCCAAAACCCACAGGGTCCACAGCGTGCCCTGCCTTTCCTCCCCTCCAGGATGTTCACTACGGGACTCCGGTCACAGGACCAGCAGCATCCGCAAAGCGCTGACTTAGTTTGTCCTCAACGTGCCGCCGTACCCCACCCGCTTCCGTAGGCGCGGGCTCCGCAGTGGGCCGGCCTTCGGCTCCGCCCAGCGTGCGTCGGTGCGTGAGTCCGGCCCCCACGAGCTGCTGAGCCGCCCGCGAGCTTACACCGGCTTCTCTTCAGCCTCAGCCAGTGCGCTGCGGTCGCCGTCATGCTTGCCGCTGCCCTTCGTCGCTATACCGCAGCCGCGGCCACCCGAGGCTTTCTGCACCCCGTCTCGGCTCCCAGCCCCGCCGCCGGTAAGGCCCGCGCCCTCCACAGCCCGCACCCGCGTGTCCTTGCTGTGACCTGGGCTCCCGCCGCCACTCGAGGGTAGGCTCCCCGGCGGCCTAGCCTTTGCCCTGCGAGCCGGCCGCCGAGCCCGGTGACCGCAGACCATCCGCTGCCGTCTGGAGTTGTGTGGGAGACTCTAGAAAGCGCCCCCCCGGCCTCCCTCCGGCCACTTCCTGGTGCTGGATCCCCGAACCGTCAGGTGTGGACCTGCCGGGGTCGCTGAGGACAAGGGCTCAGCGCTCCTTTTCAGTCTCTGGGCCGTGACCGTTCCCGGCGCTGACCCCGCAGCCACCTGACCGGGAGTGGCCCCGCCGGCCTACGGCGTCTTGACGAAGGTGACATTGAGCCTCCGGGCGCGTCGCCCGCCGTGCGTTTCCTAGAACACTATTCGATTTCCCAGTGGGACACAATACACTTTGAGTCTTAATCGGGCAATTCTCTGCTGGCGTTTTTTGTGTCACCTTCGTAACTCGGTGCGGTCACGTTTAAGGACTGTTGAGCCGCGCTCTATATCCGTGTTTAAAATAGATGACCGTAAGTGGTGGTTTCTTACGACTTGCAGCAGAACCTGAATGTTGATCGGTACTAACCGTAAGAATGTTAACGTTTCCAAAGTTGGGTACCAAATACCCAGGAATCCTGGATGTACAAACATGGGAAAACTTCATGAATTCCCACTCCGCCCATTTAAAATTAGAAGCCTGAATGCTAGCTATGAAACGCTAAGTTTTGTTGCCTGTTTCCCGCTCTCTGTGAGCTGGAGATTTTGTATCCATCACTGCCCGCCCACCCCCAGTGCTGGAGCAGGACCCAAGGCCTCCTGCATACTAGATAATTGCTCTGCCTCTTAGTGCAGCTTCCGCCTCCTCCACTAGCACTGTGTATCTTATTTTTGTTTGGTTTGGTTTTGGTATGTCTCACTATGTAGCCCTAGCTGTCCTGGAACGCTATATAAACCAGTCCAGCCCTGAACTCAAAGAAATAGTTTTTTTGTGATAGTATTTTTGTGATAGGGCCTCTGTGTGGGCCCAGACTGGCCTAGAACTCACAGAGGCCAGCCAGTAATTTAGTGCCTTTCTCCTGCCTCTCAAGGTCTGGGATTTTCGGTGGGAGCCACCACACCCAGCTTAAGTAAAGCTTTGTACTTTTAGTTACAGTAGTTGTGCGTGGATCCTGGTCTGTCGTGGTAGCGTATACTACATTATGAAATTTTGTTCTTGTGTGTTAATATAAAAATAATTCAGCCAGGGATGATGTCCCAGCACTCATAGGAAGGCAGCAGCAGGTGGATCTTTTTTGTATTCCAGTCAATGGTGGCTACATGTGAGAGATACAAAAAAGTATCTCAAACACTGGGTGGTGGCGCACGCCTTTAATCCCAGCACTTGGGAGGCAGAGGCAGGCGGATCTCTGAGTTCGAGGCCAGCCTTACAGAGCTGTCACAAAGAGAAACCCTGTCTCAAAAAAAAAAAAAAAAAGGTAACTCAGACACTCCAAAATTATGTTTCCTTGACAATTCGAACCTAAAGAATACTTTTGCTTCATTTAATTTGTCTTTTATATTTGTTATATTAACAACATAACAATCAAATAAGTATAGGATTAGGGTTAAAAGACCCATGGGGTGTGGGGCTCACTTGCTCTTGCAAAGGACTCAGGTTCTATTTCCAGCACCCACATCCAGAGGATCTGACACCCTCTTCTGACTTCCTCAGGCACCCCATGAAGTGCAGGCAAAACATACATTTTAAAAAGCCAAGGAGATGATGGTGTTTTCAGAAAAATATGACACCTATTTAGAGAAACTGACTTTGTTAGTGGTGGGACTGTTCCTCTTTCTTAGTTAAGTTTGGACTATCCTGGTATTAAAATGCTGTCTAATTTTTTTCATATAGAGAAATATCACGGAAGTTTTTTGTTTTTGAGTTGGGGTCACCCCATAGAAAGCTGGCCTGCCTGGAGTTTACTATGTGGATCTGACTGATACCAAACTTGTACCAGCCCTTCTGCCACCCTTTCCTGGATCCTGGGATTAGAGGCACAGCACCACACTTAGCTAGGAAATTTTTTTTAAAGGAAAATATCTGCTTTTTCTTCTTTTTTGGAGGGGAGGGCATTGCGCTTCAGGAGTTTGTTATGTTAGGGAAATTTTCTGCTTTTTTAAAGAAAGTTTGGAAAATGTTAAAGGTTTATTGTTTTTTTAAGAAAACCGTAGACTGGCCAGGCGGTGGTGGTACACACCTTTAATCCCAGCACTCGGGAGGCAGAGGCAGATGGATCTCTGTGAGTTCGAGACCAGCCTGGTCTACAGAGCTAGTTCCAGGACAGGCTCCAAAGCCACAGAGAAACCCTG
>NW_004949147.1:322688-334069 GCF_000317375.1 Microtus ochrogaster
AACTAGCTCTGTAGACCAGGCTGGTCTCGAACTCACAGAGATCCGCCTGCCTCTGCCTCCCAAGTGCTGGGATTAAAGGCGTGCGCCACCACCGCCCGTCTCTGAGGCTTTCTATTGGTGTATAATTCAGAAGCCAAAGGCTTCATTTTAGATGATTGTACCATATATATGATATACCAAATACTGCCACAAGAGGGCAGTATTGGTTGAAAATGGTGTCTATTCCTTTTTAGCTGTGTGACCTTGTACATACTAATTGACCTTAAACTTTAGTTGTCTTTTGGCAGTTGAGACAATGTTTTGGGTGCTGCACAGCTTTAATCCCAGGACTGGGGAGCCAGAGGAAGGTGGACCTCTGAGTTTAAGGCCAGCTTAGTCTACAGAGCCAGTTCCAGGACAGCCATGACTACTACACAGAGAAAGCCTGTCTTCAAACAAACAAACAAAAATATAATGTTTTGGTATCTATCTGTGAGGTTTAAATTAGATAATGCAGCTCTTGACGCCTTGACTGGCACACAGGCTTGATATGGTTATGCCAAGTATAGTCTACTCGTCCTATATTTGGTTCGTGATTGACAGAAATGTGCAAAGCATATCTGGTTTGTTGTGATTCTCTTCATTTTAAGGTTGAGATTTGTTATAGGTATGAGATCATACGTTTTATACTGAAAGTCGAAAAGAAGCTGGGTAGCCGGTGGTGATGGTGCACACTCCCTTAGTTCAAGTACTCAGGAGGCAGAGGCAGGCTATTCTCTGCGTTCCAGGCCAACCTGATCTACAGAGAGTTCCAGAACAACTAGGGCTACGCAGAAAAACACTGTCAAAAAAAAGAAGAACCTGGACATGGTGACTTAGAGCTAGGGAGGCTGAGGCAGGAGGATCATTAAGAGTTACAGACCAGTCTGGGATAGAGTTGGGACCCCATCTCCATAAAATAAATTGAAGAAGGGTGTGTGGGAGTCCCTGATTGGTTGGTGTTGGGATGTGTTCTTTTTTTTTTTTTTTTTAAGATTTTATTTATGTATGCAGCGTTCTGTCTGCATGTACACCTGCAGGTCAGAAGAGGGCACCAGATCTCATAGATGGTTGTGAGCCACCATGTGGTTGCTGGGTCTTGAACTCAGGACCTCTGAAAGAGCAAGCAATGCTTTTAACCTCTGAGCCATCTCTCCAGCCCCGGGATACATTCCTTATAGCAGTGGTTCTCAACCTTCCTATTGCTGTGACCTTTAATACAGCTCATGTTCTTTTTTTTTTTGTTTTTGTTTTTGTTTTTGTTTTTCGAGACAGGGTTTCTCTGTGGTTTTGGAGCCTGTCCTGGAACTAGCTCTTGTAGACTAGGCTGGTCTCGAACTCACAGAGATCCGCCTGCCTCTGCCTCCCGAGTGCTGGGATTAAAGGCGTGCGCCACCACCACCCGGCTACAGCTCATGTTCTGGTGACCCCAACAATTAAATTGTTTAGTTTCTACTTCATAACTATAATTTTGCTTCTGATATGAATTGTAATGTAAATGTCTGATATGCAGAATATCTGATATTTAACCTCCAGGTTGAGAGCCACTGTTCTATAAGGTCTTAAACTTTCTGATAGGAATAATCTCCCTCCTTAGTCAGTTTGCTCCAGGGTCCTCTACCTTTTGAGAGTGGGATTACAGTTAGGACAGCATGTCCACCCAGTGTTTTATGTGGGTCTGGGATCCAAACATACTGGGCCATTTTTCAAGCCCTGTTTTTCTTTTTCTTTTTTTTTTTTTTTTTTTTTAATTTAGAGGCAGGGTCTCTTGTAGCTCAGGCTGGCCTTGAATCTAAGGATAACCTTAAACTCCTGATACTCCTTCCCCCACCTCCTAAGTCAGTGTTTTAAGTCAAACTCTAGTCAGCCCTAGAAATTATGATATCCTGGCTCCTACATTCTTACCCTGGAAGGGTGGGGGTTTTTCTTTTTTCCTCTTGACAAAGTGCTGGACTGAAGCAGCACTTCGTATTCTTTGCAGGTGCTTAACCCTTAAGCCCTTGAGGTCTTGAGCTTTGCACTAAGTAACCCTGCTGTCAGTTTGTTAATGTGCCCTGTGTATCATTTCCTTCTGTCCCTCATTCCTAGAATTACCACTACCAAAAGGGACTGTTCTTGGGGCCTTCTTGTCTGTTTAATTTTTAAGCAGAAAGCCATCTGATTGGACTAAATTTGAACACAAAGGATTAAAGAGCCCTTTATTGGATTTTATCTTTCTAATATATAGTGTTGGGTTTTTCTAAACTTGTAGAACTGAATGCCAAAAGCAGTGTTAGAAATATTTTTTTGGGCAGCTGGGTGGAAGGAGACTCCTATAGTCTAGGTAGCAGAACATGACAGTAAATTTCTGATCAGCTTCTGCCTCTCAGGTGCCGGGTTATAAGTTTGAGTTACTACGCCCCACCTGCTCGATGTTGGAGATTGAACCCCAGGGCTTTCTGCATTTTAGGTAAGCATATAACCAACTGAGCTACCAGCCTAGAGTAGATTTCTTTTTTAAACATTCTTATTTTCACACTTCTCTTTTCCTCCTCTGATGGCCTTTAGGTTGTATCAAAGCACTGAATAATTACCAGAAATTTGTATTACCAGCCAGCATGGTAGTGCATGCCTGTAATTGGAGGTAGAGGCAGGAAAACCAAAAGTTCAGGGTCATTCTTGTCTACATAGCAAGTTTCAAGCCAACTTAGGCCACATAAGACCCTGTCTCAAAATGTACATATGTGCATGTGCTAACACCACGCAGAACCCACTTAGGCAAAGAGAATGTGTTTGGGATGCTGGTGCTGGGGTGGAGGGGGGGTGCCTGTATAATTTCTCTAAAAACAAAGTGTTAGCTATGTGTGCAAGAAAGAGCTGGACCTGATCTAATTCCAGCTTTTGAGAGGCTGAAGCAAGAGGATGGAACTTTCAGATTAGCCTTCAATATGTAGGGAAATGCTCTCTCAAGAGAAAAATAAAACCTATCTCTCAATATATATATATATAAATAAAACATTACCTTACTTGTGGGAGGAGTGTCTAAGGACAGGTCCTTAGCTAATAGAATAGGTTCTACCCATTACTAAGTTTAGAACAATTTAAACTTTGTGGGATAGTCTGGTTGTGTGTATACCCAGTGTTTGGTTTTGGTTTTATCTTACTGTTTTTGAGACAGGGTCTTTCTTATAACCTTGGTGGGTCTGGAACTCAAGGGGGCCTACCTTGCCTCGTCCTCCTGAGTAGTGGGATTAAAGTGCCACCATGCTTGGCTCAAGTGATTGTTTTATAAGGGTTTATTCTGTTTTCTGAGATTTGATTTTACTCTGTAATCTAGGCTGGCCTCAACTTCCAAAGTGTTAGTATTACAGACGTGAGTCACTATACCCAGCATGGCCCCCCCCCTTCATGTAACAGTTTGTAATTTGGATTCTAGGAAGGCATAATCAAATCTTTGAAGGGCATGACCACCTTGGCTTGAATTTACAGTTGCTGGTTGTCTGTTTTTATAGTTAGAAAACAAAGCTAGCACTCATATCCACACCTAGAAGTAAACAAAAGAAATTGGCTACCATGAAGTGCTTTTCTAGGTTGAAGGTAAACCTAACAGTTGACCCAGAGTTAAAAAACTAGTCAGGCAAGGCCCTGGGATCTAACCACTGGGGAATAGAGGAATCAAACCAAAAAAAAAACTTTAGGAGGTTGTACATATACTTGGATTTTTCTTTAGTAAATATTTAAGAGGAAAATTACTAGATTATATTGTTTTTTATAATTTATTTTTTATTTTTATTTATTATGTAATTAGTGGTCTGCATGCATGCATGCCAGAAAAGGGAACCAGATCTCATCACAGGTGGATGTGAGCCACCATGTGATTGCTGGGAATTGAACTCAGGACCCCTGGAAGAACAGTGCTCCTAACCTCTGAGCCATCTCTCCAGCCCCTATAATTTATTTATTACTTTTTAATGTACATTGGTGCCTTGCCTGCGTGTATGTCTGTGCAAGGGTGTCAGATCTTGGAGTTTGAGACACTTGTTAGCTTCCATGTGAGTGCTGGGAATTGAACCTGGGTCCCTTGGAAGAACAGTCAGTGCTTTTAACTGCTGAGCCATCTCTCCACCCCTGTAGCTATGCTTTAATTTGATAAGAAATCACTAAGCAGTCTTTGAGAGTGGTTATACCATTTTATTCTTCCGCTTTAAGTAAGGATAACTTTAGTTTTTGAAAAGGTAGCTTAGAACTTCCAGGTAATCATGAGATAGAGGGTTATAAAATGTGGTGTATAAAATGTAGTAGTCTTCCAAAATACTGAATATATGTGTAGTTTTGATTAAATGTTTAGATGTCAGCTACATTTAGGTTTAGAGACCTTTTTCCTTGTCAAAGAAGTTAAAACATATCTATGTCCAGCCATTTATACATGTGTTCAAATTTGTTTGGGACCAGGATTGTGCAGAAAATTTGTCTGGAGATTGGGTCTTGGGCTGTGTGATCTTCTGGGACTAATAACAGATATTTTGCTCAAGATGCGAGTCCTTTCATTTGATCTCACAGTCCTAAAATGGCTATTATACATTTTGTTTGTTTCTCTCCTTTTCTATCAGTTATATTTTTTATTTTTATTTTTTCAGTTATCATATTAAGGCTGTAATAAGAGCTGAAGAAATGACTCATTGGTTAAGAGCACTTAACTGCTCTACCACAGCACTACCGGAATTCAGTTCCCAGCACTATCAGAAGGCTCACAATGTAACTCCAGCTCCATGGCATCCAATAGCTCTGGCTCCTCAGGGTGCCTGCATTCATGTGAATATACCCACACACGGACAGTTTTACTTTTGTTAGTACTTAAATTTTGTTTTTCTTGCTTCTTAAGACTCTGTAGCCCAGGCTATGCCTAGAATTCACTGTAGGGCAGGCTAGCCTTGAAATTAGCCTAGGCCACATAGCAAGGTCTGCCTCAAAAATAAAAAGACAACTTAATGCATTAGACAATATATGTTAAGCATTCTTTATATATTTTGTCCTCTTGTTCTCTACTCTTTCTTCTGCCAGCTTCTATATTAAGGACATGACACAGCATTTACATTTCAAAATAGTCTTATTGCTATTGAAGTCATTGCTCTTTTCCTTTGTAGCTGTCCAGTCCATTCGCTGCTATTCTCATGGATCACATGAGACAGATGAGGAGTTTGATGCTCGCTGGGTGACATACTTCAACAAGCCAGACATCGATGCCTGGGAATTGCGTAAAGGTAATTGGAATATAGACATATCTGTCTGTTAGGGTGTGTAAATAGGAACTATTTTCACTACTTTATTGAAAGCAACTAGTTTGAAACTCTGCACTGGAGGGTGTTTAATAGCATCTTTGACCTCTACCTGTATTTGACCTGTATTTGTGATAAATACATCACAATTACAAAAACCAAAACCATCTCCAGATATTGCCCAGTGTCGAAATTACCTACATGACAAACCACCCTCACTGAAAATGACTGCTGCAGATACAGGCTAGCTGAGTTACTAGTTCTGTGTCTTCAGCTAATGTACATGAGCAGTCATTTGATCCCCACCCCGTCTGATGTTTTTGTTAGTGGTTTGTTTGTTTGGGTTTTTTTGTTTTTTTGTTTTGTTTTGTTTTTCGAGACAGGGTTTTTCTGTGGCTTTGGAGCCTGTTCTGGAACTAGCTCTGTAGACCAGGCTGGTCTCGAACTCACAGAGATCTGCCTGCCTCTGCCTCCCGAGTGCTGGGATTAAAGGCATGCGCCACCGTCGCCCAGCTGGTTTTTGTTAGTTTTAAGTTATGAGTTGCAGATTTTTTTTAAAGCAGAAATAAATTATTATTATTATTATTATTATACATACATAATTAGTATTATGTATATATCAGCCATTAGTTGTCCGTGTACTAACTATGTAAGTCATCTCAGACTTATATATAACTTATATAACCATGCAAGCATGGTTGTTACTTGCTTGTATTTTTTTCTTCAAATTTTACAATAATAAAAGCAAGAAACCCAAGTGCTTTTAACCTCTCTGCTGGAATGTAATGGCTCCATCTTGATGCCGCTGGGGAGGTTCTTACTGAATAACCTATGAAAAACAGCAGTTCTGTATTCTCATCAAGTCTTCAATTTTCATGACGTGCCGTTTTGTGCAGACACAAAAGTAATCATGCCCTGTCATTTTCTGGTTGAATGTTTTTTGAGTCTTTACACTAATGTTTTTCTATAATGTCTTAATGCCTGATTTGGGTCGCATTATCTCTCTTTAGGTATTCTAGTGATTTTTAGATGATTTAAAAATCCCTATTGTATTCACACTTAAGCATGTAAATTGACGACCTCTAAGGTGTTTCCTTTAATCTTAATACTGTTGCATAATTCTGCTAATTCTTTGTAGAAGATTCACAGTGTTCTTACTAGTTTGTTACAGGTAGAATCCCATTTTATAGATAAAAGAACAGTGATCCAAACTAATGAGGTCACATGTTCATGGTTCAGTAAGAATATAGAGGGCTATGCCATGGAAAGTAGATAGATAACTAAATTTTAGTGTTAAGAAGGATATTTCAGGTTAATGTGACTCTTCTTTTTTTAACTTAACAGGGATGAACACACTTGTTGGTTATGATTTGGTTCCTGAGCCCAAAATCATTGATGCTGCTTTGCGTGCATGTAGACGGTTAAATGATTTTGCTAGTGCTGTTCGCATCTTGGAGGTTGTTAAGGTCAGTAAGAGAATGATGCTAAAGTTGTTCCAGGAGTAGTTGGGTCATATCACTTATCAGAATTAGCCTTGCACATAATGTCCTCTGAGTACAATTCTCCACGAAAGGACATATTCTGTAAGAAAGTTTAAGGAGCTGGGTGTGGTGGTGATTCCAGCACTCTTGAGTTCGAGACCAGCCTGGTATATAGAGCTAGTTCCGGACAGCCAGGACTACACAAAGAAATCCTGTCTTGGGGGAGAGGGGTTTAAGGTTTGTAAGGGGAAAGTGACAATAACATTATGCATAATGAGTAAGATAATTGAGGGTTCTGTAAGCTATCAGTCATTCAGCACTGGTAGTTAATTCAGTTAGGCCTTTAAATTGCAAGCAAATTTTAAAACTTTCCTTGTGTTAATTTTTCTGATGCCTGATGGGCATGTTTAATTACCTTTTCTTCTGTCATCACCACCTTGAACTTCTGATCCTCCTGCCTCTAGTTCTTAAGTGCTAAGATTACAGGAGTAAACACCTGGTTTTGTGGTTTGGGGACCAAACTGGAAGGCTTCAGTAGAATGCTTAGTGGGCATTTTACCAACTGACTATAACCCCAGCCCTGCCAATGTGATTAAAAGCTTCCCTAGTCTCATTTGTTAATAGAGATTGTTCTTACTGCCAACAGGACAAAGCAGGACCTCATAAGGAAATCTATCCCTATGTCATCCAGGAACTTAGACCAACTTTAAATGAACTGGGAATTTCCACTCCAGAGGAACTGGGCCTCGACAAAGTGTAAACTCCCGTCTGTAAGTAGTGTGTCCCTGACCAAGTCAGAAGAGGCAGTTCAGAGAGAGAGAGTGGTGGGTTGATGACAGCACTGCCCTGCTATGTTTATTTGTTTATTCATATGTGTGGGGAAGGGAAGCATGCTTGTGCCAGAGCAACTGTGGAATCTAGAGGACAGTTTATAGGAGTCAATTTTCCCCCACCACATGGATCCTGGGGATTCATCTCAAGTTGTCAGGCTCAGCAGCAAATGCCTTTACCTGCTGAGCCATCTTGAACAACCCCCAGATTACTATCCCTTAGTTCACATTGATCTGAGTTCTAGGATTACCTGGTTTTAAGCACTTTTCTAATCAAAAAGGAAAGCTAAGTACCAGTGGTAAAATTATGAAGAGGCTGCAGAGCTAGTCCCTGTAAGTTGACTAGGACTGTATCAAAAGCAGAAAGTGCCTCAGTGGTGAACTCCTGGGATTGTAGTAACAAAAGTGATTTTAGGTAAGATACCTTCCTCTCAGCACTTTGTTTGCTAATTCTTTGGATTTTTGTTTTTGTTTTTTTATCTCTACAGATGGGCTTCCCAAGGACTCACTGCTATTGCTACTTGATTAAAACAGTTGCCTGGAAATGTTTTATTTGAACAAATTTTCCTTTGAGTATCAAACCATGTAATAGTAACTTGGACTTTAATAAAGGGAAATGAGTTTGAACTGAAATTAGGTATTGTGCCATTTTTTGCATTGAGAAGTAGAGGCTGAACTGGGCATGGTGTCTCACACCATTAGTCCCAGCATTCAGGAGGCAGAGGATTTCTGGGTTTGTGGACAGCCAGGGAGCCAGAGAAAACCCCATCTCAAAACCAAAGTCATCAAGGTAGTCTGGAGGATGTGCTGTGTAGCAGCCAGCCCTTCTAAGTGCCTGTGCATTCCCTGCCTGCTCAAGCAGCTCTGTTAGCTTAGACATTAGTATTTGTGTTTGCTGTGGTTGGTTTGGAATCCTTGTGATAAAAGATTAGAAAATGGTTTAGCCCTTGAAAGAACTAAGAAAACATTTGTTTTACTTCAGAAGACCCATAATACTGGAAAGTATCTCTCTGCTTTTTGCTTATAGGTCTGGGTGACAATGGTACAGTCAGATTACTGTAATAGGGAAGTAGTAAGTTGAAATTTAGATTCCTTGTGTTTAAAGCCATGCCAGGAGTTGTTGGTAAAATTAATTTTAATAAGTTTGGTTTTTGTTGTTTTTTAAGATATGTACTAAGTCCATGCATGCGTTCAATCAGTAAGCCTACTTTGGAAGGTATTGATACCACCTTTGATAAAACTTCACCCTTACCTGAAAACCTTTCTCTCAAGAAGTAGAGTTGTAAAATAAACCAAAGCAGTGAGTACGTTTATTTGGTGGACAGCTAGTGGCCCTTTTTCTCAAAATCAATTGCTGTGAGAACCAGCTTTTTCCACAGCTCCAGTCTCCTAGCCAGACAGCTATCGTTGCTTTGTTTCCTCCAGATGCTCTTCCTGTGATTCCACCCATTGCTTTCCGTTTCATAACTCCTCCCAGGGACTCATGCTAGTGGCCTGTCCTTTGAGGATCCTTTGGATGTGGCCAGAGGTAGATTAGAATAACTCCCTAATATAGCAAATTTAAAAGTTATGTGGACATACATACAGGTACTATGAGGTAGGTAAAAGACGTTTAAGGATGTGACGTTTGAGAATTGGGATAGGGTGTTGTTAATCCTAGACCCCAAAGATAATTTTACTTAACTGTCTTATATTTGACCTTTTCACCACTGGAGTGGGAAGAAAGGATTTTTTTTCCCCTCGAAGTTCTGATCCTCTTGCCTCTACTTCCCAAATAATAAAATTACAGGTGTGTACCATCACACCCATCCAGGCTCTTAATTGGAAGAATTCAGAATTATTTAAATGGTCTATTTCCTCGTTGCCATAGGAGGGAGCCAAGGAGGGAACAAAGTTCACAACTATCAACCAGGGTGTATACTGTTTCTAAGGTAATGCTGTAACTGCCTTCATGATACAAACATTGAATGTTTACCGTTGTACCAACACCAACAATAGCAACAAACAGGAGAGGGGAAAGCAGAAGAAAGGAAAGAGGCAGGGAAGAAGGCCGAGCAATTGTACAGTAACTTAATGAGGATGTTGGGTCAGGGTGACAGCAGTTCAAATGAAAAGCACTTTAAGTCATTTTGGCTACAGTTGATTAGATGAAGAGTGAATTCTGGGAAAACATGGAGGGAAGTGATGCCATCAGCAAAAGAGGAGCTTGGTGTGAAGAAGAAAAAGTGCTATGTGGGCACTTTCTGAAGAGTGAAACTAAAGGGAAGGATTTAAAGTTTGAAGCTGCAAACTTTCCATGGAGGGTCCTTGGAATATAAATTAGGCTAAAGGTTGACTTGGTGAAATGAGGTGGGTATCTTTATACTATAGCCAGTGGTTTCAGCCTCCCTAATGCTGCCACCTTTAATCCAGTTCTTCATGTTGTGGGGACCATAAAATTAGTTTTGTTGCTACTTTTTAACTAATTTCGCTACTGTTATGAAATTACAATGTAAATATCTGTGTTTTCCAATGGTGACCCTCTGTGAAAGAGCTGTTCAACAAACCACGATGGGGTTGCCACCCATAGGTTGAGAATCAACACTAAGAAATAGGTGTTTTCAGGCCAGCAAGATGACTCAGGGCAAGGTGCTTGCTGTGAAGTACGATGATCTGAGTCCGATCCCCACAGCCCACACAATAGAAGGAGAACAAATTCCAAGTTATGCTCACACCAGTGTGCACACGAGCATATATACACACACACACACACACACACAATACTGTTAAAAGTAAGGCGGATCTCTTGAGTTCAAGGCCAGCTTGGTCTACAAGAGCTAGTTCCAGGACAGGCTCCAAAGCAACACAGAGAAATCCTGTCTTGAAAAACAACAAAACGTTGTTTAGCAATATATGATAGAGTACTTTTCTAGCATACTTGAGTCCCTAGGTTCAACTGTTAGTATCCATCACCACCCCCAAAAAGCATAATAAGTTTATATTTTTGCAGTCCAGTCCATTGTAGAATATTCCATAATCTGCCTCTCTGACTGTTCACTCATTAAATTTCAGCTAGGCAATTTGGTAAAAATGGTATGCTATTTCAGACATGATAGCACATGTCTTTAGTCCCACACTTGAAAGGCAGAGAGACATGTGAATCACTGAGTTTACATATAGTGAGTTCCAGGCCGGAGAGCTACAAAAACCTTTTTGCTATGTGATATATTAGTTGTTTCCCTCTCAGGAGGGACATGATCCTAGCTTTTTGTCTTGATTTTCAAAACAGTTTCTCTGTGTATTCCGGGCTGTGTATAGAACTTGCTCTGTAGATCATGCTTGCCTCTGCCTCCTGATTGCTGAAATTGTTTGCCAAGATGGGCTTGGTGTTGCACTCCTTTAATCCCAGCACTTGGGAGGCAAAGATGTAAATCAACAGTCTTCTGTCAGTTGGTTGGGACAAAGCAGGAGAAATCTGCATGTAGACCCCAGGTACTGATGAGCGTGCTCGGACTTGGTTTTTAGGTGGGCTGAAGCTTAGGAGCCTTGTTCTTTCCAAGGGAATGGATGTTAAGTCACATACAGACGTGGGCAATAAATGGCCATGTAAAGGCTGAGACAGCCCAAGACAATTTGTAATTAAGCACAAGTCTAGCCTCCCTCAATCACTGAAGTTTAAGACAATCTGTAAATGGTCAGAGCTGGTGCAGCTATGCCTTCTAGTAACTTAGTCTCAGGCTTTTTTTTTTTTTTTTTTTTTGAGACAGGGTCTCACTATGTAGACTACAAACAAACCATCAGGTGTAGCACCCATGCCC
>NW_004949147.1:334220-359486 GCF_000317375.1 Microtus ochrogaster
TGAGCCACCACGTGGTTGCTGGGAATTGAACTCAGGACCTTTGGAAGAGCAGGCAATGCTCTTAACCACTGAGCCATCTCTCCAGCCCCAGTTTTTTCATTTTTTTAGATTAATCGCCTGAGTGTATGTGCCTGTTTTCCTGTGGAGGTGAAGAGAATGGGGGCCAGATCTCCTGAAACTGGAGTCACAGATGGCTGTGCGCCCTCCACCTTTTATTTATGTTGTTACTGTTTTGGGACAGTTTTACTATGGAGCCGAAGCTAGTCTTGAACTCCTGGTCCTCTGGCCTCTACCCCCTGAGTGCTGGACTTAAAGGCATGTACCACCACATCCAGCTGTGCCATTGTATAAAAGGAGCAACTAATAGCTTCTTTTCAACATGAAAACTGAACATTAAACCGAGTCATGTGTTTCTGGAAGTACACAATACCAATAGCTAGGCATGGTAGTGCAAACTTGTAATTCCAGTACCTGAGTTCAAGGCCAGTCTTGAATCTGCCTAAAAAGAAAACAAGTCCAACTAATAGTATAAGGTAGAACTCACCAAAGTAACAGACTCCATTGAGTTTGACTTTTTTTTTTCCTCAAAAAAACTTTAGTCGGAAATCCTTTCTTTTTTCCTACCCATCATTTTTTTGCACAGTACTGGCCCACCCTGTGAGCTACGCTAGTTGTGGAACAGTCTCATATTTGGCCATTTCTGCAAGGATCTGGAGCTTATTTCCAGCTAGACTAAAGCACATCCCTTGGGGGCTAGAAAAGTCAAGTCTTGACACAGCCTTGTACCCTGCCACACACAGACTCAAGAGTGCACTTTCACCCTGCTTTCTAGCGTCTGAGTTATTTTTGTTACTGTAGAATCTTTGTTCTTTTTAAAAGACAAGGACTAACAGACCAGACTTGACTGGAACTCTGGCCTCCACCTCCAAGTCCTGGGCTTGTGCGTGTGTACCTTCATGTCTAGCTTCACGTCATCTTTGTTGTGTTAGAAATCTGTAGCCCCCTCCCCAAATAAACAAATGCCATGTGCATTTCAGGCAAGGACTTTACCACCGGCTCTACTTCCAGCCCTAAGATTGTATTTAAGTGTGGAAACATACCTGTGGCCAGGTCTCTGGCAAGAAAAGTGTTCAAAAAAATGGTGGGCCTTGGGTAGGATGCCATGGTAGATCCTTGTTCATTTTATCATTGGTACAGCGACTGCACCTGAATCTACTGCAGTTTCAAGCTACCTACTGTAGCTCCATGGTCACTGCCCTGCCTAGCAGGACTTCTGTGTCCCACCAGAACCATCTCTGCCACTGAAGACCATTTTAACTAAGTCTCTATTCTTCTATTTTATCAATACTCAGTTGACCTTCCTACTTAGCTAGTGACCAAGAATGAAGTACTCTTTTCCATCATCCCAAACAAAAAAAGACCACCACACTCAAGTCCCTCCCTACTACTTCCTGTGTATATCTCTACTTGTTTTCCTGACTCCCTGCAATTCTCTATAACTACTTCCTGTCAATAGTTGCTGCCTCCACCACTTGACCCGAGGTTTTATTTAATTAATGAAAACTGGGGGATTCACAATGTGATCAAATACTCTGCAATATTGTCTCCTTTTTATCTAAATAAAAAAAGATTTTAACTGTAACTCAGTAAAACTATATACAATAAGGACAACTATCAGGGGGCTGGAGAGATGGCTCAGTGGTTAAGAGCATTGCCTGCTCCTCCAAAGGTCCTGAGTTCAATTCCCAGCAACCACATGGTGGCTCACAACCATCTGTAATGAGGTCTGGTGCCCCCTTCTGGCCTGCAGGCATACACACAGACAGAACATTGTATACATAATAAATAAATAAATTTTTTTTTTTTTGGTTTTTTCGAGACAGGGTTTCTCTGTGGCTTTGGAGCCTGTCCTGGCACTAGCTCTGTAAGACCAGGCTGGTCTCGAACTCACAGAGATCCGCCTGCCTCTGCCTCCCAAGTGCTGGGATTAAAGGCGTGCGCCACCACCGCCCGGCTAAATAAATAAATTAAAAAAAAAAAGGACAACTATCAGATAAAAATTACACTTAAAATGACCAGTCCATTTGTATTTAGCATCTATGGAGAATTATTATCTATTATCTATTCTATCTTGATCAGTCCAAAGTTTTGTACCTTAATCACTTTCTTTCATAACTTGTATTACAAGCTAAAAATATCTTTTTAGACCTTAAAACATTTTCTTAGATAAACAAGCTTTTATGCCTCTCAACCTTTATAAACTTTACATCTCTCTTGTTTCTTTTTTAAAATTGGTAACAAGGAAAACTGTAAAACTATAACTATCTAGTTTCCAACCCCTCAGAGACCTGAGAAGGATAAAATATTATCTGAGTAAACAGGAAGGGCAGAGCAAGCAACTTCCAAAATTAGAGAAATGACAGATACAGCTGGCTACCTGGATAGTCACCCAAGGTTCCTCTGCAATGTTAGGGCATCCATCTTTGGCCTACAGTGTGAAGTGGAATTTTGAAGGATTGGCCTAGTTGTCTTGGCAAAGTTTGATAGTCACTTTCTTTTGTGTCCTGCTTGTCCTATTTGGACAGCATACTGTCAGCAGTTGAAGAAAGGGCAATTTCTTGCCAGTGACTAGCTTTGTCATATTTAAAGCAAACTCCATATGGAGGTTCTTCAATACCCATCATCTTCTTTGAAGTAGATTAGGTGCTACAAGGAGCAGACATATCTCACTATCATGTTATGAAAACACCTTAAATGCCACATTCTATAGATCTCTGAAGTGTTTGAAGATCATTCGCCTAAAACATATCTCGGTTTGACCTTGAAACATACCTGACTACAAGTTTGTTACAGATGACTAACTACTAACCTGTATTTCTTAGTTATCATAAACAGTTTGTATTAGTAGCTTTCAAGAACTAAGACTTTAGGGCTGGAGAGATGGCTCAGAGGTTAAGAGAACTGACTGCTGTTCTGGAGGTCCTGAGTTCAATTCCCAGCAACCACATGATGACTCACACCCATCTATAATGAGATCTGGTGCCCAGAACCCTATATACATAGTAAATATATTTAAAAAAAAAAACTAGAACTTTATTATATTACAGAGCTGGAAAGATGGCTTAGTGGTTAAGAGGACCCAGGTTCAATTCCCAGCACCCACATGGCAGCTTGCAACTGTCTGTAACCCCAGTTCCAAGGAATCTTACACCCTCACACCAATGCACATAAAACAAAGCTAAATAAAGTACTAAAAAAAAATTTTAAAAAGAAATTTACATTTTTTTTTATTTTCGAGACAGGGTTTCTCCGTAGCTTTTTTGGTGCCTGTCTTGGAACTAGCTCTTGTAGACCAGGCTGGCCTCGAACTCACAGAGATCCATCCGCCTGCCTCTGAGAACTTTACATTTTTAAAAGAGTTGCTGAAGTATAATACCTTAAACAAGAGTAGAAACATATATACAGTATGTTATAACAAAAATAACCTTAAATATGTATCAATATACAAAAATTCATACCAATGTAAAATATTTGAGACTAGGAGTTGCTTTTTAGTTTAAAAGTAGATTCAATAATCTACCCTTTTATCCTATAGTTGCTATATCCCCCCTTTTTTCTTTTCATCCCTTATCCCCCATCCCATTTTCAACACTAGATAAGAGAGAAAGAAGGACAGAGGAAAGAAAAAGAACGAAATCTCTGAACCTAACCTTTGCTTAGTTTCCTCCCTGACCATGGCCAGTAACAATTTGCAGTCAACCCCCCTAAATGATGACAAATATCCATAACCCACTGAATGACCAATACTCACCCACCCCATTTCTTAGGAATGTGGTCTTTGTGTTCTTAAAATTGCTTCCTGCTATCTGGAGGTGACAGCATCGTAGGGGTCCCTGAGAAAACTAAGGTAAAGTTCAAGTCCTGGGAGAGGTAGCTGTATTATTTATTGTCCAATCTCTGTGTGATGGGAAGGTGTAAAGCTTAACTGGAGCCCTGGCTGGAGCCGTCTGTGAGGCTGACCCATCTCATCTAGCAGCTTTGAAGTTATCCTAGATGCAGATTTTTAAGGAAACAACAATGGAAGCACTCTGAGAGGCTGGATCACCTGGGCTACTTGTCTTCATTGGTATCTGGTTCATTTGTTCTAAAAACATACAAACTTTTAAAGGTAACATACATATCTGCATTAACACAAGTATGGACTATGTGGTATACATAAATTAGCTAAATATGATTCTCTGCTCTACCTTTGAGCTGGTAAAAGGCATCTGTCAACTCCCTAAGTCCGTTTGAACTGCATAATCAAACTGTGATGTAATCTATCCATGCCATGTGAAAGGATGGCATCTAATAATAAGTCGTGAGAACTCTGTAGCCAACAAGATTTATCCTGTCTCATCCACTCTCAGAGCTCTTCCCATGTAGAGGGATCAGCTGTCTTGTAGTTTTTCTTGATTTCTTCCTACATGTCTGAAGCCAAGATTTTCAGGAGGGCTCTCCCAGTTAAATCCAATATTTATTAAATTTGAAGGAATTCATAGCTTTTCATTTCCTGTGGAAACAAAAGGGCAAAACATCTCTCCCAACATAACACATTTCCTGACTTCCATTCTGAAGTTAAGACAGCCTTAGAATATATAGGCTGGTTTAATTTAGAAGTTTTTTCCCCCCACAATCTAATGTTTCTCAGAAGCTGTTGTTTTGCTCATCAGCATTTTAGAAATTTAAAAAGTTAATAAAGCACTGTGTAATGTAATCTATCTCTGAGGGGGTCTCTGTTACCCCTTTCTGTTTAATAAGCATATCTTTTTTTTTTTTTTTTTTTTTTTGGTTTTTTGAGACAGGGTTTCTCTGTGGTTTTTGGAGCCTGTCCTGGAACTAGCTCTGTAGACCAGGCTGGCCTCGAACTCACAGAGATCCGCCTGCCTCTGCCTCCCGAGTGCTGGGATTAAAGGCGTGCGCCACCATCGCCCGTCTTAAGCGTATCTTTTAAAGTATGGTTAGATCTTTCTGTAACTGCTTTGTTCTGTAGGATTGTGTGATACACCTGTAATATGCTTTATGTTGTAAAATGCAAAAAACTTTTATTTCACTTTGTTCATCTGCATTCATTAGTCCAACATCAGTCTTTGCCACATCTTCTGCACACCCCAGAGGGCAGGGACTTTCTTTTTGAATTATCTCTAGAAAAAAAAAAAGTTGTTTCTAGGAATGCCTTTTCTATAATCCTTTCTGAAATGACCTTGCTTGCCACAGCCAAGACATTTGACAGTGTGTCTTTTCTTAAAACCTTTAGAGATTACTTCGACTAAAGTTGTATCATAAGTATAAGATCCATGGTCTGGAGAGATGGCTCAGTGGTTTAGAGCACCGTCTGCTCTACCAGAGGTCCTGAGTTCAGTTCCCAGCAACCACATGGTGGCTCACAACCATCTGTAATGAGATCTGGCGCCCTCCTCTGGCGTATGGGCATACATGGAGGCAGAATGTTGTATACATAATAAATAAATAAATCTTTAAAAAAAATAAGTATAAGATCCAATATCAGCTGTATTTCAAATCCATTTGTCTATTGGTGGCGATCTTGCCTTTAGAGGACTGACTACCTTTTTGCATTCAGAGTTGGCATTTTCAAAAGCCAAAGATTCGATTAATATTTGTCTGACTTCTGAATCTGTGCTATTCTATATACAGCTGATGTCAATCTTTGCAAAAAATCAGTGAAGGCTTCTTTTGTGCCTTGAATAATTTTAGCTAATGATCAGAACTCATTTCTAGTTCTTTAACGTTGTTCCAAGCATTTAAGGCTGCAAACTGACATAGCAGCAAGGTGTGGTCATCAAATCCAAATTGCATTTGCAATTCAGCATACTGGCCTTCACTTAGCAATTGATTTTAGGAAATATTAATACGTCTTGCCCTATTTTGTTCTTCTATGGCCCTAATTTCCTCTTTCTACCATACATGCCATTGTAACTGAGGATCAGATTCCAACGTTATTGATGCCAACTCTTTCCAGTCTTGAGGGATAATTCTGTTCTGAGTTGTCCATGAATTTAAAATCAGCTTCACATAGGGTGAATGCATACCATATGAAACATCTTCCTTAAGTCTCCTCAAACCTAGTATTTCTATGGGATTACATTTAACTTTTCCATAATAAGGTTGGTTTTGTAATACCTTTGGGCCATCCCACTTCAATTTCATCATGTGGCAGCACAGAAGGCTCTTGTCTAAATTCCTCTGTCTGTGTCTGAGGATATTGCTTATTTTCATTAATAAGTCTTTCTAAGGCTTATATCTTACCAGTCAAATTTTTCTCATTTTCACTAGTAAGTTTTTCTAAGGCTTGTATCCTATCATTCAACTTTTTATATTTGGCACAATTAGCAAGCCTTTTTTTCTGTTTGGCGCACACACACACACACACACACACACACACACACACAAAACAACACTGTGTCTATTAAGGATAAAATACGAATTACCAGACTGATAGTAGTTAAAAGTCGGTATTATGTCAGTCCCAGCTAAATCCTTCAACTCCTTATTTATTGTTTCCATTTTCAAGTCATCCTTAGTAGTACTATACAGGGTCTTGATTTCCTGTATTGTTATATTGTCCATCATTAATGCGGGAAAGATTGTATTTTTAAAAATCGTTTAAGTCCTTAAGGACTTCCCAGGTGTCTCACCAAATCTGATGACTTCTCAGTTTTTCAGCCCCTGGTGTGATTTCTGTCGTGTGATTGTACCAAACCTTGCTTTATCGTTGGTACAGGGCCTGCTCCTGAATCTACTACTGTTTCAGTTACTGACAGGACTCGCTGTTCAGGCAGAGGTCCACCAGAACCACCTCTGCCACTGCAACCAAATGTAGTTTTTAACTAAGTCTTTAACTTTCTATTTTACCAATAAAGACTAGGAAGTCAGATGCTGGGGTAAAAATGTGCCAGCTGGCCTTCCTCCTTAGCTGGCGACCAAGCAAAATAGACTCTCTCTTGCTAAAATAGACCGTTACTCTCATTACTTCCTGTGTGCTTCTCTATTCGTTTTCCTGACTCCCTCTAACTATAACTACTTCCTATCTACTAGTTGCTGGCTCTCCCTCTTGACCCAAGGTTTTTATTTAATCAACGCAAACTCGGGGTTCACAATGTGATCAAATATCCCTCAACGGACCCTGACCCCTTTTCTAGAGAAGGGTGCTGTTGCTCCTTCATTTCAGTCCGACCCCTCCTGCATTACCCCTAAAGGAGAGGCGAAAGAGGCACTCGAGGCACACACCTACCACCATATATAAATGTCATTTAATTAGACTACAGACTGAATTAAAATCCTCCACATCATCAAGCTTAAATAAACTTCGGGTTTCAGAGTACCTGGAAGGCCGGACCTGGGCTGCCCCGCTCCTGACAGTCGGGGCGGAACCTTGATGCTCGCCCCACTGCAGGCCGCGGGGGAAGGCGCCAAGAGAAGCCCGAGCCGGTGTGCCACCATCTTAAAAAAGGAGTGCACGCCCCGCGGTTCGTTCTTCCCACGCCGGCCTGGCCGCTGGCGGGGCGGGGCGGGCCATGGCGGCCTCAGAGCCCCAGGGGCACGCTGTGCGGATGTCCACCCAGGGACCCAGGCCTGGCGCGGCCCCAGACGGCGCGGCAAGAGCTTCAGGACTGCCCTCCGGACGGAGCGGCGGCGCGGCCCTCCGGCTCGGGGAACGCCCGCCGGCCGCTATGGAGAAACGGGGACCATACATGGTGACGCGCGCACCTTCCATTCAGGCTAAGCTTCGTGAGTGCGCCTGGATGCATGAGGGTCTCTGCCGAAGCGGGCTGCTGTGGCCAAGGGTTGGGTCCCAAAGTCCCATGATCTAGTCCCCAGAGGGGAAGGGGTATAAGGTCCAGGTCTCTCCCGCCTCCGAGACCTCGAGAAGCAGCAGAATAGGGAAGACCCGGCTGACCCAGGACCTTTTGACTTCCAGAGAAGCACCGGGACCTGGCCAAGGCCGTTCTACGGAGAAAGGGCATGCTGGGGGCCTTACCGAACCGCCCCGATTCTTCAGGAAAAAGGTCTCAGTGGGCTTCACATCCTCTTTGTCAGAAGCTTCCAAAGAAGGCCTTTAAAAGCCCCCTGCCCTGGAAACAGGGCGCTGAAGTTTAGGGTTGAGTTAGCTAGTCTGCTGACAGGTTCACCTTAAGAATGGAGACTGGAACTACCTCTACTCTTCTTTAAGACCGTGCTAGTATCATGCAATAGGCTTTGAAAAAGGGAGTTCCATCAGTGCATAAGTAGGATAATTCATTAAGGGAAGAGATGGTGGCTGAAGTCCCAGGAGCGGAGATGAGAATGACCTGTGCAGTGTTTTGGGTTTTGTGCTTGTTTTGTTTTGTTTTTATAGAATGGGATGCTCTCGGAGCTAATAAGACCTCACATAGTATGGCTGTTTGCAGCTGAATGTTGAAACTCAAATGTCAAGGGATTTGCCTGAGCTCCTCTGGTTAAATAAGGTGGAGAAAAGCTGCTCTACCTGCTTCAAAGGAGGGAGATGTGTTTTTCTTAGGAGCTATCAGTGGAGTAGAGTGGGTTAGCACATAATTTGAGGAGCCAGAGCCACCTGCATAGAGCATTAGGCTGTGATGGCTGTGGCTGGGTAGAGGGAAGTCTGGAATGGTCTTCTCTGTGAAATGCCTGTGCTTTCTTCCCCTCCCCATCTCTCCCCAGGTCAGTGAAGTTTAACAAGGGTTATACTGCTCTTAGCCAGAGTCCAGATGAAAACCTGGTGTCCCTTGACTCTGACAGGTGAGTAGTTTCCTTGGAAACCGCCGGGGAGTGATTTGGATAGCACTGCAGATTGCTTGGTGCCCTTGCCTGTTGCCTATCTCCTCCAGTGCCCTTCATGCACATTCCGGGCTTTCTCTTCTGAGTGCTGTCCCTTCCAGGGATGGCATGGCTGGAAGGGTCACCCTGTCCTATGGTGCCTGCACTTTAGTGAGAATGACTTTCTGCTGAAGTCAACTGAGGGAGTAGAGCCATCGGTACTCACTGGAGACTCTGGGCTTGAGCTCTATGGTGTGCGGTCTTTGCTTCACAAGTCCTCAGCCCCCTTGCATGTCCTCCTCGCCATTTGCAGCTGTGCTCCATAGATGTCCCCTGAACTGATTGTCTTCCTCTTCTCCTAGTGATGGGGAGCTGGAATCCAGATACTCCTCCGGGTATTCCTCTGCAGAGGCAAGTCCAGAGCGCCTATCTGTGCAGTGCTAGGCTGCAAGCAGCGTCACAGCGCTGTGCTAGGTTCTAGTCTTCCACTATGCCCTCTTCCCTTAGCAGAGATAGCTGGTGTCTTAGGAGGAGAGCTGTTGAAAATTCAGAAGACTCTATAGCCTCAGGGCTAGACGCGATCTCAAGAGTCCATAATCTAGAAACCCTCTTGATAAATTCCAGCTAAGTGTTTACTAGCTTCTGTGTGCTGGGATGCTTCCTGTGATTGGGTACTCATTACATCCAAAAAGCATTGCTTGCTGCCCTCCCCCAGCAAACATACAATTCCTTCTTTAGTTAGCTTGTAGGTCTTCCTGTTTCTTGCAGCCTGGACCCACTGGTCATAGGTCTGCCTTCCAATGTCACACAGTAACTCAAGTCACCCTATCACCAGGCCAGCAGTCAACCCTCCCTTACCTATCTTCCACTGAGCCTGCTTTCTTTAGTTCGTCTCTGGGCAGTTCTGAGCACACCTCCTGGGCTGGTCTTTTAGACATCTTTCAAGAATGATTGTCCCAGGGATAAACACAGGGTCAGAAAAGTCTCAGCCGTGCATAACTGGCGCATAGGATAGCATGTGCTGGTACAAGCACAAAGAAGCCGAAGTGGGAACGTGACTGTATTAGGTCTTTCTTCCTTATTCTCCAAGGAATCTTTGGCTAATTTCTTAATTTTTGCACAGTTTACACAGCGTACCCTCCTTATATGTCTAGACACTAAAATTATTAAAATTAAGAAAATTTGTCAAGTGGTGATGGCACATGCCTTTAATCCCAGCACTTGGAGAGGCAGAGGCAGAGGCAGGTGGATCTCTGTGAGTTCGAGACCAGCCTGGTCTACAGAGTGAGTTCCAGTATAGCCAGAGCTACACAAAAAAACCCTTGTCTCAAAAAAAAAAAAAAAAAAAAAAAAAAAAAAAAAAACTCCACCAAGAATTCCAAGTCTTAAATTTTCCTAGCCTGACTGACATTTTGCCTGCCAGTACCCTGGTGAAATCAGGTTGACTGTTGGACTTAGCAGCTCTGCCAGCAGAGAAGGTAATAGGAACTGGCAGTGCAGACAGAGTTGCTCCCTACCCCTTTCCACTGTACCGCATATACCTTTAATACTCAAGCCCATTTTTCTCTTATCAGCCCCGTATTTATTTTCCCTTCCTTTTTATTTATTTATTGGAGATAGTTTCCTCTCTATGTGACCCGGTTGTCCTAGAACTCACTATGTAGACAGGCAGGCCTTGAACTCACAGATCTGCCTGCCTCTGTCTCCCAAGAGCTGGAACCAAAGGCATGAGCCACCACACAGGACAGCACAGTATTTAATCTTGACAGGGATATCTGGGTTTCCCATGGGAAAAGTCAGTATAGTGGTTTTGGGGTGTTTGTTTTTTGAGACAAGGTTTCTCTGTTTAACAACCCTGACTGTCCTGGATCTTGCCCTGTAGACGAGGCTGGCATCAAACTCACTGAGATCCATCTGCCTGCTGCCTCTGCCTCCCTGGCTGGGATTAAAGGCATGTGCCACCACTACTCAGCTCAGTACAGTGATTTTTTAATGTGAAGCCTGGATAATTTTCAATAACCCTCTAGGGAGTTTGCTGCTGGAAATGCACAGCTGGACATAAGTGATGCTTCCTTTGTAATCCAGGATGTGGAGTTGGCCTGGGGCTAGTGGAGCAGGGACAGGAAGCTCAGGAGTGGTGACAGGGACCTGCCTTTGGGCAGCCGCTCTGCATGCTTTGCATCATGGTTTATAGCTCTTTCCTCTTCTTTAGCAGGTGAACCAGGATGTGAGCCGGCAGCTGCTGCAGGATGGATATCACCTGGATGAGATTCCAGATGACGAGGACCTGGACCTCATTCCCCCTAAGCCTATTGCCTCTTCCTCATGTTCTTGCTGCTGGTGCTGCCTTGGGGATTCTTCCTGTACCCTCCAGTAGCCATAACCCTCCAGGACGGGCCCTGCTTATCATGAGGCCTACAGAGCCCTAATGGGCTCTCACAGCTCAGTGCACTGGGCACTGCTGCCAGCCTAGAATCACTGGAGTCACCGACCTTCTGGGCAGGCCACTGACCTACAGGCAAGCCCTCACCTAGTGCTTCTCCTGTCAGAAGCCCCCGCCTGGGTCATAGGCTTCAGGTGAAAGTCTGCAGTTCTCTGTTGGGCAGTTTCAGGAAACCATGTCAGTAAGGGCAGGAGTAGAGACTTTCTGTGGTTCTTATGCTACTGACAAGGATTGCTGAGAACCCATTTGCAGACGTTCTGACTGGTGTTTGTCGGGGTGTTCTGAGAAGGGAAAGAAAGAGCTCCCCTGCCCAGGCTCTGGTGGGTGGTATGGTGGGAGGCAGAAAACAGCACTTTATGGCTTGCAATAGGCATCTGAAAGAATATAACTGAGACCAAGTCAGGAAATTCTGTTTTTCTTACTCCAGCTCTAAGGTCAGTTAACAGGTTTGACCTTGAAGAAAGCACTAAGTGGGTTGTTACTTCAGGTTACATCTGTCTAGTTACGGCAAGGAATATAGCTTAATGATGATGCAGGATTGTGGCTTTCTGAACCTCTGAACTTGAAACATCCTACTGGTCCTGCTGCCTGGATGTGTTTAGTAACTGATCAGCCCTTCCCTGGTTAAAAGGAAACTGCCTTGTCTATGTTCATTTGTCTGTAGTTCCTTGGTTAGTTTTTCTACCTGTTTTATTTTTGTTTTGTTTTGTTTTTTGAGTTATTAGTTGGACTGGCTCCTGTGGCTGGCACCAGAAACCTGCAGTTTTGTGATTACCGGCAGAGGGAGCTGCTGGGCAGTAAGTGCCTTCCTGGGTTTAGCTTTTTAAGCTTTTAAGTGAGAATAATGTCCTGATGTAGCTATGTGGCTTTGGCCTACATGGAAATGTTCAGACAGGATGGGGAGGAGACCTAAGTCTCCTGGACCTCACTTGAGATAGATCAATTTGCAGTGCAAGGGGGACTTCCCTCTTCTAATAAGGTTTATTCCTACGGCACATTCCTCTGCCCCAGCACAGGCTCACAGGCTGGAGCAACAGCTCTAGCAGATTGCCTAGCATGTGCAATGTCCCACACTGGGGGGTGAGGGCATGGAGCACAGCAAACCTGTGGGTGAGCATAGCCAACACAGGGATAATTTCTCTTGTGATACCAAGCCTTTCTGGAAACTGTTTTCCAGGACCCTCTTCCCTACCTTTTACCTTAACCCAGGTGTATGGTGAGACTTGGAGTGGACAGGGTTCCCAGTACAAAGGGCACAACAGTCAGAATTAGGAGTTGGGCACACATGTGACTGTCATGTCCAGTGGCTACTAGAGGTTTATAAGAAGTGATGGGCCCTTGTGGCCATTCTACAAGTGGTAGCAGAAAGGATAAGACCAAAAGAGAAGGCCTTCCCTGTTACTTGGCCACAAGCCTGCTAGTACCTGACAGGCTTTTCTTCTCAGGCCACTGAAGACTGAAGAGTGTACCAAGTCTGGGCGCTTTTTACTCAGCTGTCCAGCACCATCCCAGGAGGGAAGATGGGGGTGAAACTAGAGGCCATCTGCTTGGCTCTTGGGACTGGGTTATAGTGGCTGCTTGTGTGCTGCAGTGGGACTCTGCAACCCAACGCAGGCATCTCACATTCTGAGCACCTTATGTAAAGCCTGCAGGGAGGGAACAGACCGTATCGAGGCCTTCTGTAACTGCAGAAATGAAGCACTTGTGGGAAGGGAATAGATGTAGTGGAGTGGAGACAAAGACTTGATGGGATGGCTGTGAGGGCTACAAATGGTTGTGGAACTTAGATATGCAGCCCTATTTCTGTTGGGATTTGGTTAAGACGGAGTAGTTTGGACATTCGGCAACCCCCAAACCACACCCTCTAGGGTAGTTCTTGCTGTGATCAACATTGAGATACTTGGCTGGACCAGCTCCTGGAAGGGAAGTGTAGAGCTGGGTGGTCTTACATGAGAAAGCATTACTTTGTGGCAGAAGCTCAGGGATGTGTTGCAGGCGATAATGTTCAGTTGGGAGGGGTAGAAATGGTCCATTGTTAGGGGCTAGACGAAAGTAATACCAATAAAGGCACACTGGTGCCCAGATTCAGAGTGCTGGGTGTCCTGCAGGAGGCAGTCCTGGGAAGGAGTGCATCCATCTGATGTTTACAGACCACTGCTCTACAGACCTCTTGGCTTATACTTCTACAGCCTGTTATAATAAATGCAGTCATGGCAGTTGGTCTGTATTGTGTTGCATTGGGGGTTTTTTTGGGGGTGGGAGGAGTACTTGCTTGTCTGTGTAACCCTGGCTATCCTGGAACTCACATGGGAGCTGGGAACCAAACCTGGGTTCTCTGTAAATACTTTTAACTGCTGAGTCATCTCTCTAGCCCCCAATACATAACACTAGCCTGAGCTAAATGAGAACCTCAAAAATACCTAAAAGGGACTAGGGGTGGGTCAGTTGGTAAAGAGATTACTGTGCAAACATGAGAACCTGAGTTTGGATCCCTAACCTCTCTACCACAAGCACCCAAATAAGAAGCCAACGGTGGTAGCGGCACATACCTGTAATCCCAGTTCTGGGGAGGCTGAGCCACGAGGCTCACTGAGGCTTTCTAGCTAGTCAGCCTAGCTGAACTAGTGCGTTCCAGTGAGAAACTCTTTGTCTCAAAAAAAAAAAAAAAAAAAGGAAAAAAGGTGGCTGACTCTTGAGGAATAACATTGAGCTACATGTGCACATACATAAACATGTGCAAACACCAGAAGCCATAATACAGCTGAGACAGAAGCACAACTTCAAAACCAACCTTTGCAACATGGCAAGATAATCTCCAAACAGGTTCACTAGAAGCACGGCCACAGCCTGCCTGCAAGCTGTGCAGCTGAGGCGAGGCTGGCTTCCTCTCCTACCCCTTCCTATAAAAGGGTTCTGAAATCCAGCCTGCCCACCCCCAGGAAGTTGTATGAAGCAGAATTAAAACCAAAATTGGACAACATCAGAGAACTCTTTCCGCCCACATCAGGGGCAGAAATACCAAAGTCTGACTGCTCTTTAGTCTGTATCCTCAACACAAGTGATCTTTAATTACTTTGACAGAGCTGGAGTAAGAGCATTAGTCTGCTGGCCTGCCCCTTCCCTCTCTGCAGCTGAGAGAGCAGGCAGTCCTAGGGCAAGAAGCCTGTTCTTAAGACATCGCCTCACCTGTCACTCAAATGGATGCTGACCTAATGCTGGGTCATACATGTTTTGTTAGCCTAATGCCTTAGCTGGGGCACAGCTGTTGCCTCCTGAATGGACACATCTGACTCAGAGATAGTAAGGAGTGTCGAGAGTACCGTGGAGTGGTAGGTCTCAGTCTTCACACAGACCCCTCATCCTGGAGATGGTCAACCTGGGCATGCTCTGGAGTCACTAAAGCCACACTACTCTACCATTCCAGCATGCACCAAAGAGTCACAACAGGGACCGGGGTTGGAGCTGGCCAGGATATGGTGACAGGCAGAGAGGGTAGAAGACTGTCCTCTACAACAGACAGCAGGCCCGGAAGATGAGCAGATCCTTGGGCACGGTAAGCTTCAGCAAGACACTCTCATTGGCCCCAATGAAGAGCACTCCACCACGCTGCAAAGGGATTTCTGCTTGAACTGTAGGTGTGGTAGCTGTCACTGTCCCTTGGACCATGAGAAGGATGCTGGCAGAGTCTACTGCCAAGACCTTGTATTCAGTGACAGAGCCAGGGACCTGGTAGAGAGAAGTGATACAAGAGTTTACACTCTGCCCCTGGGTTTCAGAGCACCTCAAGGGCAGCTCTCGTCACCATGGAGACCCACATCTGGTCCCTGGCAGAGAAGTAGATGGCCTCTGTGGCTGCCCATACTAGGTGGCTTGATAGGAAATCCAGCCCCAAGTATAACCCTGTAGGTTTGACATGCTACACAAAGGATACCCACCTGGCCCACATACTCACCTCCATCTTCATAACAGTGAAGTCCGGCACAGGGGGGTCATAGATAGAGAGATAGGGGTCATCTTGACTCCGTGTTGGGGCAAACAGCCTGTCCTTGCTGGGGCTAGGTATGTAGTTGAGCATTTCACACAGGGTTGGCACATCAATGAATTTGGGCGTCAGGCCAGCACGCACAGTATTGTCTGAACATGCCATGCACTCCACACAGTCTGAGGACAGATAAATGTCATGTGCTAAGAGGGGCTCTCCAGAGCTGGGCCTCCTAACTTAGGCCAGATGCATGCCCTATAAATTAGGTAAAAATGTGTGAAGAGAATTGTAGGAGAATATGATGAAGGTAATAGGCATCAAAATTATGTTAACCCCTATGTTTACATGACTTCTCTTACACTTCTGCAACAGAATCCTGTGAGTGGATAAGCTGTCAACAGTCAGATGGGACACCAGTTAGACCTGGTGGCTTATGCCTATAATCACAGCACTCGCAAGGCTGAATGAAGTAGAAGGGCTGCCATGAGTTTGAGGCCAGCCTGGGCTACAGAGTGAGACCCTGTCTCAAAATAAGAAGAGCAACAAAGAGGGTGGTCAAAGTGGGTAAAACTACTTGCCATGCAAACATGAGGACCTGAGTTCAAATGCCAAAGCCACATATTAAAACTGGTGTATAGTATGGGGCTGAAGAGATGGCTCAGTGCTTAAGAGCACTGGCTGCTCTTCCAGAGGTCCTGAGTTAGATTCCCAGCAACCGCATGGTGGCTCATATCATCTATGGTGTGATCTAATGTCCTCTTCTGGAATAAAGGCATACATTTAGATAGAGCACTTGTATACATAAAATAAATAAATAAAATCTTTTTTTTAAATATTTATTATGTATACAATATTCTGTCCGTGTGTATGTCTGCAGGCCAGAAGAGGGCACCAGACCTCATTACAGATGGTTGTGAGCCACCATGTGGTTGCTGGAAATTGAACTCAGGACCTTTGGAAGAGCAGGCAATGCTCTTAACCACTGAGCCATCTCTCCAGCCCCAATAAATAAAAATCTTTAAAAAACGGTGGTAGAGCTGGGCAGTGGCGGCACACGCCCTTAACCCCAGGACTCAGGAGGCAGAGGCAGGAAAATCTATATGAGTTCGAGACCAGCCTAGTCTACAAGAGCTAGTTCCAGGACAGGCTTCAAAGTTACAGGCAAACCCTGTTTTGAAAAACAAAATAAAACAAACAAACAAAAAGGTGTGTAGTACAAATACTTATAATCCCAGCATTCCTATGGGGAGATAGGAGAATCCTCTGAAGTTCACAAGTGCCCTATGGTACATGGGCGCCCGCACTCACACACAAGTGACATCCTCTGATGCATCAGCCATCAGCCATCGTGAGTGTGAAAACCTCCAGGCAGACAGAGTTGGTGTGCCAGCGAGTGAGAGGACAGAGAACAGCAGCTTTGTCTAGTGTGGCTTGGCTCAAGCTGATTTCCACACTCATCAAAGGGACTTAACACCAGAACTTGTGGCTGCTAGCACATTTTAAGCAATGTCTACCATCCGGCTGGCAGCCACCATCCACATTGGCTCAACCACCCTCTGGGTCAGAGGCTGGCCTGTGCTTACAGAAGGCCTCACCAACCATCCTCTCTTTCATCCACACAAAGAAACAAGGTCCACAGGGGATGGCAGTGGAGCACACGACTGAAATGGGGCTCACCTCCCTTCAGGTAGGCATGGGGCACATTGGCCTCCAGAAACATGGCTTCCCCCGGCTTCAAGTTGAGCAGGTTCAGGAAGTAAATGGCGAAACATCCGATATCACCTGGGTACTGCTGGTGCAGCTGCAGCAAGAGCTTCCCACAAATGTCATCCATGCTGTTTCCGGCAGATACTGAGGGTCACAGAGCATCCCAAGGCCACTAAGACACACGTGGTAGTCACGGCTTCACCCTGATGAGGGAGTCTTAGGAACAGTCCCTGCCCCGGGCCTCTCCTAAAATCCCTCATCTTTGATATTCAGTCATCCTTGGCCTTTCTGCTCACAAAAATGCCATCTCTCGCCTCAACCACCTGCATGCCTAGCCTGGCTACAGCAGCTGGGTGGGCATTGTGGTGTACAGCCATCATCCTAGCACCAAAGCAGAAGAATCACCATGAGTGAAGGGTAGTCTGGGCCTTCACTAACACAGCCTGGACTGCTGAGTCTGACCCTGTCTCACATGGTACAGGCTAGGGACGCAGCTCAGTTGGTAGGGTGCTTGCTTACCCAGCATGCATGAAGCCCTAGGCTTGGTCCTGGCTCCCCAAGAACACAGACATGACAACGTGTGCCTGTAATCCCAGCACCACCCCAGAAGTAGGAGCAGGAGTGTCAGAATGTATCTAATGAGTCTAAGGCTGGCTTTGGTGATGAGAAACCTTGTTTCAAAGAGAGGTGGGAGATAAAATTGTATGAGAAATACTTAAAACACAGATACCACTAGTATGTCCAGTTCAGATTTTGATAAAAACATCTCCAGACAATTGCTCCCTCAAAAAGTCTCCTGGTTAGGGACCACTCACTGCTCTTGAGCACAAAATCTATTTTAGATCAATGGATAACCCCAAACCTTCATGAAGAGTGCCAAGGACTTTCCCTTTGTTAGCGCTGAAAGTCCCATGTCTCAGGAAATCTGCCCATCTTAGGCAAACTGGGATGGCTGTACTGCAGAGAGCACAAGGCACAATGTGCTGTGGGCCAAAATGTACCCTGGAGACTGACCAAGGGAAGATGAGCTCAGCCTGGGCTACAAACATGAGAGAGGTTTTTGGAAGGGCAAGTGGAGGGGCACAGTGAGCTGAGTTCCCTCAGCATGCAAAGGAGAGAGGAGTGTATTCAGGGTGTGCAGGACCCACAATAAAGGAAGCAGGATTCCCAGAGGGAGGTTGGCTTCATCTTCACACAGAGACTTGATCAATGACTGTTCTGATGAACACTGGGGCAAACATGAAGGTCTCTGGCCTAGAGAACCCAGTTTTAACAGGTGAGCACATGACGCTAAGGGGTCACTGCATACCTGGGTGTCAGAAGAGAGGTCAGGTCAGGGTTCTCCAAGAGCATGTGAGCAGATCAGACCCTCAGAACCACAGCACAAAACCAGAGGCTATGCTCAGGGAAGCTCTGGCTGCCGTGCAAAGGTAACACAGCAGGGACTTAGGGAAAGACTGACCCAGAAGCAGGTTCTGTGGCGGCCTGGAAAAGGAGCTGGCCTATCAGAAGAGGAGCTAGGACCTCAACAGGTGCCACGGACGCTCCTGACTCTATCAGCTTGGCTGCTTTCTCAGTGTCTGTTGACTCCTCAGGCCAACAGTAACACAACCACACCCACTACGGTCATTTCCTGAATCCTGTTAGCACAAGGAGGGCTTTAAGGAAGAACTAATCATTAAAAGCACAAAGCTTCAGTCCTCTAGAGCAGAGTGAGCTCCTTGGTCCTTTCCTGATCCCCAGTCTCCCAAATGCTAGTCCGTCCCCCAGGAAGCAGCTGGAGGGCTGGGAAGAATCTGGAAGTGCCTGGGTAGGGCATTGGTAGAATCCACTAGGCCAGGGCACTTTCAGCCACCTGGAGAAACCTGTTAGAAGGTAGCACTCAACCTGGGGCCTCACTCCACAAAGGCTGGGAAAGGAATGGTAGCAGCTGATCTTGGCGCCCATCTAAGTTTGGCCCCTTTTAGGTTCCCCTTGGGGAATGGGGCTGGGAACCCTGTATCCATGGCCTCATCTATGCCTCTCTCAGGAGTCCGGGGTAGGACACTGCACCCACCCAGGCCTCTGCCACACCCACCTTGCTGGGAGATGCGCTTCACCAACAGGTTAAGCTGCTCCACCACCACCTTCTTCTCACTCTTCATCAGGTGAGAGAAGCAATTCCTCAGAGCAGCGGCCACAGCCCCAGGATCCCCGCTCACGCTCTGCTTCAGCTGTGCTGTGGCCTCCTCTCCAATCAGGGACTGGAACTCAGGCACCTCTGCAGGATGGCCAGGGCAAGGGGATGTAAGAGAAATGTTAAGACAAAACATTGAGAAGTGAAGGTCTCCCACCACATCCCTAACCAAAGCCCTGGCGATGCTACAGAAACCCCACCTTGGAAACGTGTCCACCCCTAGCCCTTAGCAACCACACCTGAGCCTGGTTTCACTATTTAGCCCACTGCCCCCCAAAACTGCCTCATGAGGCCAAAATCCATTTAGCTCCTATGATAATAAGCCTGTGCTCTCTGTCTCTGTTTCTCCTTTGGTCCAGGTTCATCCCAGAGCCGGTACGCATGTCCTCAGCGTTCCTGCCCAGCCTTACTCTTCAGGAAGGTCACAATCTCCTCCACTGGCCGGAAACCACACAAGCCCTGGAAGGAGGTGAGGGCGATGGCCATTTCAGGCTTGTGGTTGTTATCCGGGTAGTGCTGTGGAGCCTGGAGGTGCAGCTTCTGTGCCAGCTCCTGTGGGTGACAAGTGGAAGAGGACGGTCGGGAACCAGCTTTCACCAGCAGGATTATGGTCTCTGCAGCCTCTGCTGCCCACCTGCCCCAGCTGCCAGATGACAATGAACCCAGGCAAGGCAGCATGCAGAAACTAGGGGTTCGGTCAACCCAGGGTAGAGAAATGGGCCAAACAAATCCAGGGGAGAGCTGGGATGGACTTACGAGACCCGGCCTGTGGCTCAGGAACTCCAAACAACAGGCATGAACTGTGTGACTTGGGTAATGATTTTTGGAGAGGCAAAGCTAGGAGTGTCTAGAGCATTAGGTCGCCCTCAGCTGCGTGCTGAGCTTGAAGCCAGCTGGGGCTTCACAAGACCCGTCTTCAAACACTCCAAAATTAGGGACTGGAGAGATGGCTCAGTAGTTAAGAGCGCTTGGTGCTCTGGCAGAGGACTTGGGTTCCTTCCCTAGCACCCACATAGTGGCTCACAACCATTTGAATCTCCAGTTCCAGGAATCTGATGCCCTCTTACTTCCAAAGGCACCAAGCATGCATGTGGTGTACTTACATACATGGAGGCAAACACTCATACACATGAAATAAAATAATCTTTAAAAATTAAAAAAAAAAAAGTCAGGCAGTGGTGGCACACACCTTTAATCCCAGCACTTGGAAGGCAGAGCCAAGAGGACCTCTGAGAGAGATCCAGGGCTACACAGAAAAACACTGTTTCAAATCACAAACAAACAAACAAAAAAGTGCTTTTTAAAAAAGGGATTGTGTTGGAGCTATAGCTCAGTGGTTAAGGGTACTGGTTGCTCTTCCAGAAGACCTCTGTTCAATTCCCAGTACCCACATGGTAGCTCATGAATATCTATAACTTCAATCTCAGAGGACCCAATGCCTTCTTCTGGTCTCCCTGCACACTATATTCATGTAGTACACAGGCCTACATGCAGGCAAAACACTCATACACATAAAATAAAAATAAATAAGTATTAAGAGTTTAGACAGACTGCTCAAACTAGGTTGGGTCTTGTTTTAAGAAAATTACACAGCAGGGTGTAGCTAAAGCAACAGCTGGGGTGCCTGCCCGTCCTGGAATTCTGGTATTGAACTCTCCAAGACAGCCAGGTGGGGAAATGGCAAATATGAACAGACCTAGGCTGGGGGAGGGCAAGCCAAGGATGAACTTGGAGGAGCTCTCTTGGCATAGGCCAGTCAGCTGTCCACTTAGACATAGCTTCTGTATGTGTCACCAGCATCTGGCCCTGAGCAGCCAAACTGGATTAGTAAGGTTTGGATTTAGCCCTGAGCTAGAGCCTACTACGGGCAGGGTGAACGCAGCAGTAAAATCTACGGGTATGCCCACCAAAACCGTCCTCCCTCGACCTCTGCACCCTCTGCTCCTCTACCTTGTTAGGGTGTGCCTGGATAGACAGGGCTGTTTCCACGGAGAGCACTTTGAAGAGGAAGGGCAGCTTGCCATTAAAGGTGTCTTTGACCTTTGGGCCTAAGCAGTCCTGGTTGTCGGCAATCCACTGGCCTAATGTCTTCTGGGAAATACGGTTGTCAAGGATCCTGGCATCTCCCCGGGGATGCGTCCCCATCCACAGCTAGAAGGATAGGAAAGTTGAGAAAGAAGAAGCAGCTGACACCTTGTATGTACGAGGCATGTATCAGTACGGTGGTTTATAGGTTCTGGGGATCAAACCCGGGGCCTCACATATGTCCAATGGGGAGAGTGACACTTGAATGTCTCTGAAGGCATGAGTCTCAATGGCAGCTCTGTGGAGGGTTAACATTCGTTTATTTCAGTCTCAAAAGGCAAAACTCCCCTATGCTTTGACCCTTCCCTTCTCAATAAAGGAATGAATTTAAGGTTAATAAAAAAGAAAAAAATTAGGGAGGTGGAGAAATGGCACAACAGTTAAGAGATCTTGCCGCTCTTCCAAAGCATCTACCCGTCGGTTTCCAGAACCCACATCGAGTAGGGCTCACAACCTCCAGGGGATCCAATGCTCTTGGCCTCCACAGGCACCTGCTCTCACATGCACCTACCCAAATGCAGACATACACACCTATACATGATTAAAAATAATAAAAATAACTTTTTATAAAAATAAATTTTAAAGAGAAAAGTTAATCGAAGTTAAACATTTATTTTTGGCTAGGAGTGGTGTTGTATGCCTGTAATCCAGACACTTAGGATGTAGAGGCAGAGGGATTGGGAGTTCGAAGTCATTCTCAACTCCACACCAAGTTTGAGGCCAGCTTAGGCACCCTGAGACAGTTTCAAAAAAAAAAAAAATCAAAACAAATGAAGACTCAGTAAGTGCTGAGAGCTGTTCTGGAAAGAAGGGTAACACTAGGGTGTAAAAAAATCCCAGATGCTGGGCATGGTGGTGCACGCCTTTATTTAGTCCCAGCACTAGGAAAGCAGAGGCAGACAGGCAGAGGCAGGCGATCTCTGAGTTCAAGGCCAGCTTAGCCCACAGAGTGCTTTCCAGGACAGCCAGGACTACATAGAGAAACTCTGTCTCAGAAAAAAAAAAAAAATCACAGTCGTCTTATCTTCCTTTGTATGAGACTGAGACTTGATACAGAGACCAGGCAGATCCTCCTGCCTCAGCTCCCCAGTTCTGTGATAACTGTGGTCTCAGCTCTCTTTGTGCACTGACTGGTCCGAGAACCAAGAGAACACCTTTTATGGGCTGCAGAGATTCGTCCCAACTCTCCATATGGCCTGTCTCAGCCCCTTGGGTCTCACTTAGGGTAGAGGGGACTAATGTGCATGCAGCTGGGGTCTTACCTCTGCATAAGGCTTGTCCTCTGAGATCTGGGCCAGTGGGTCACTGCTAGCCAGCAGGCATGCCACTTCGCTGTTGGAGCCCATCTTCCCCCAGGCATACTGCTGCACCACACAGGAAAGTGGGAACACTGGGGACACAGACTAAGATCAGCTTCCGCTCTAATCTTCAGACCTGACCCTAGTGCTGGGAAACCAGGAACGAGAGGGGGATTCTAACTGAGGGCAGTCACACAAGAGTCTCTGAGTTGTGGGATGACACCCCTCTCTTCTGCAGTTCTCGATGTTCCCATCTGTAAGACGGGCAGATACGGATCTTGTCTGTCACGGGGAAGAATTGAGTTCAGTTGATGAGAAGGGAAAAGGAACTAACTATTCGTCTCTGCACTCAGTCAGTCCCGGAGTGATCCAAACGCACCCAGGGGCACTAGTCTCTTCGACCCCCGGTAGTAATCCCCACTCCAGATCCCCTCCTCTGCCCGGCATCCACGGGAATGGTCGCGACCTGCAAGGTCCTGACAGGATTAATCCCCAGGACGCGACCACCACCAAAGTAATCAGCACCGGGCAACGGCTCACCTCGCTGACTCGCCATCCTAGCCGCCGGAGACCCGGCTTCAGGCACGTAAGCCCTTCCCAGCAGCCTCCGCTGCTCTGCGCGCAGAGCTTCACGGGAAATGTAGTTCACAGAGTCCACCACCTCCTTCTGCAGTCAGGATCCCCTGTTGCCCAAAAGTATAGTTCCTAATCCTTGGTCCAAACGTTCCTGTCTTCCAACTCCTTTTATCTGTACGAAAGTACTGAGAACTCTCTAAGTATCACAGACTGTTCCAAGGATACACCAGAGAACAAGATAACGCTACTTTTGTGCTTTTTCAGAGTTTCTAGTCTAGAGAAGGGAAGTAATTAAATAAATTTTAACGGTGTGTCTAAAGGCAATAAATAACCAGACGTAGTAGCACACTCCTTTAATTCCAGTACTTGGGGAACCGAGGCAGGATTGTCTTGAGTTCGGGATCAGCCTGAGTCACATGCTGAAACCCTATCAGAAACAGGTCATTTGGGTAAGCCCCAATAAGGAGAGATTTTAGGAAAAGTGAAGAGTGCTCCTGGCAGAAGAAAGAACTAGCAAGATCCGCTAATGCTGGAACTTGTGCCTACATTTTACACAATAGCAAAAAGGGTCAATATGCAGGACAAAGGGACACACAGAGAGAGAGAGAGAGAGAGAGAGAGAGAGAGAGAGAGAGAGAGAGAAGAGAAAGGAGTCAGCAAAATGGAAAGGCGATGAGTTCTTATGTTCTCATGAGCACTTCATGAGCACTTCAGGTTTTCCTCTGAGTACCCAGTAGTTAGCAAGTTATTGGCGCGATGAAGCTATGAATATGATGGGGATGAAGATGTCTCTCGCACCCCCTTCACTCACTCCTCCAGACTTCCATTTTTTTACTCTGTAGAATGAGGATAGTAAGAGAGATTTGCCAGCTTTATCAGAGGAGATTGTAAAGTCGTCAGTGCTCTGCGTTCCGCTGACCCTCCCATCCTAGGTGTCTCCAGAACCCAGCCCTTCTAAGTCTGAGGTGCTCATAAGCTTTGGCAGGAGGGGAAGGCACCAGGAACCCTGCACAGGAGAGGCTGGGGATGGACTTCTGCTGTGAAGTCATTTTGTCATATCCTCTGCAGAAAGTCTCTGGCGTCCAAACCTCCTTAGCAGGAGAGCAGCCAGCTGGAGACCCAGAGTCACAGCTGGCAAAGCTGGGAACATGCGAGAGGGGTTACAGACCTGGGAGGGCTCTCGAACAGTCCCAAGCATTGCAAACACAGCACTGGCAGGCAGGTCCTGCCAATTCCCCTTCCCTCTCCCTTGCTAAATCAACAGATGACATTCTTAAAGCCTCCAAGGTCCTTATCCCTAACTCATTCCTGAGACTGACCACCGAGTCCCAACTATCAAAACATCGAGGTCCAGCAACCAAAATTCATTATTTGGCTTCACTGACTATAATGTCCAATCAGGACTTACCAACTTACATTAGCACAGACTTCTCCTTTTTCTCCTTAAAAACCACTCCTGCAGAGATACCTTCTGCTCTTGGACTGAGGGAGCCCCCTGGTTGTCTGCTCCAGGATAAATAAATCTCTTTGTGCTGAGAGTTTAGTGTCTGGGCGTGTTCTGTGCCAGCTCTGAGACCCCTCAGACCTGACTCTCCCTTATACATGTGGGATGGGGGAGCTGATTTGCACAGTTTCTACCAAATAAGTCCAAGGAAAGGGGAGCCGTTTCTCAAACTTTCTTTCCTGGGTGTGGCTATCAACTCCTTCTGGAGTCCTCTTGTTTATATAAATCAAACCATATTTCAAAGGAAGCTTTCTCACATACTAATTAGTAAAATGGAAAGCACAAACATCATGTGCTTGGCAGCTCAAATGCCTCCTAACTGGAGTACGGTCTCCTTCCCTCACCCTTGTTCCCCAAGCCATACTAACTTGCTGGGCTAAGAATCAGAACAGGAGGCTGGAGAGATGGCTCAGCGGTTAAGAGCATCGACTGCTCTTCCAGAGGTCCTGAGTTCAGTTTCCAGCAACCACATGGTGGCTCACAACCATCTGTAGTGAGATCTGGTGCCCTCTTCTGGCCTGCAGGCATACATGTAGAAAGAATATTGTATACATAATAAATAAATATTTTTTTAAAAAAAGAATCAGAACAGGAGTGAGACTGTCTGAAAAGAGCCAGAGAGAGAGAGAGAGAGAGAGAGAGAGAGAGAGAGAGAGAGTTAGACACAGGGATAAAGAGACA
>NW_004949147.1:360786-363035 GCF_000317375.1 Microtus ochrogaster
GTTGTATGATAGGGCCTCTCTTGGGTATATTCCCAAGAGTGGTATTGCTGGGTCCAGGGGTAGGTTGATCTCGAATTTCCTGAGGAATCGCCACACTGCTTTCCAGAGTGGTTGCACAAGTTTGCATTCCCAGCTGGTCTGACTCTTGAAGGACAACGTATACTGTGCTATTCAGGGATATTCTCTCTCTCTCTCTCTCTCTCTCTCTCTCTCTCTCTCTCTCTCTCCCTCCCTCCCTCCCTCCCTCCCTCCCTGCTACCATGTCTAACTCGGCTTCCCATCTCTTTGTAGAGTTTTTGTTGTTTATTTTGAGACGGGGGTCTCCGTATGTAGCTCTGGCTGGCCTAGAGTTCAGAGAACCACCTTCATCTGCCTCCTGGGTGCTGGGATTAAAGATGTGCGCCAGCACACTAGGCTTCCTGCCAGTACCTGCTGAGAGTTCAAACTGAGACAGCAGCTGCTCTCATTCTTGTTAAGCTACATACTGTTTAAACCCTTTCCAAGAATTCTCCTTTTATGATTGAGATATTGTAGCCAATAAATCTTTTAGCTTCACTTGCTTTAAACTTTTGTTTTGTTTTGTTTTTGTTTTTCCAGACAGGTTTTTCTGTGTAGCTTTTGGGAGCCTGTCCTGCAACTAGCTTTGTAGACCAGGCTGGCCTCGAACTCACAGAGATCTGCCTGCCTTTGCCTCCTGAGTACTGGGACTAAAGGCGTGTGCTACCACTGCCTAGCTAGTGCTGGTGTCCACAGGAGACCAAAGGTATCAACTCTTCATAGAGCTGGAATTGCAGGCCATTATAGGTTGTCCAACATGAGTTCTCGTCAAGAACAGTACTTGCTTTCAATTAATGAAACATCTCTTCAGCATCTTCACTTGCTTTTAATTGACTTTAACAATCACTAATTTGAAAGTCTTGTTGGCACAGAACTATAATCTTGACTCAGGAGTCTGATGCATAAGGATTGAAAGTTTATGGCCAGCCTGCGATACATAAATTGAGTTCTAGACCAACCTGGGCTACAATGAAACCTTATCTTGAAAGAAAGAGGAGAGGGGACTGGGGCAGTAGCTCAGTGGCAGAACACTTACCTAGCAAGTTTAATGTCTTAGACAATGTCCTAGTATATCAAGAAATTTAATAAAATAGCTAATTGGAGCTGTGTTTAATGGTACATACCTGTAACAGTAGAAATCTGGAAGTAGAGGTGTATGGGGGTAGTCACCAGAGAAGACAGCTCAGACATGGCTATAAGCCAACAGAAAGTCTTTTGTAGCTGGTCGGCTGGTGTCTGACTACACTGGGTGTTTGGGATCTCAGTGTAGCCCCAAGTCTTTCTCAGGGTGAGCTTTTAAGCACAAAAACCATGTTCTGGGTTGACACACTTCAGTTAACAAGAACAGTTAGCTAGAAACAGAACCACAGAAGCCAAAAAGCAAGATTAGCACATTTAGAGACTTTGTCTTACTTTGGGCAGGTGGTGCCACCTATGTGCTGAGTTTTATAGCACGAATGGTACTTCTGTCATGGAGTTAGTTGTACTAAGGTCTGGGACCCTGATACAGAGGCAAGAAGATCAGGTATTCAAGATCATCTTTAGCCTACATACTACTGGAGGCTGATTGGGCCTTTATGATGCCTCATCTGAAAGAAAGAAAGAAAGAAAGAAAGAAAGAAAGAAAGAAAGAAAGAAAGAAAGAAAGAAAGAAAGAACCCTGACTACTCATGAATTCAAGGCTAGCCTAGGCAATTTAGTGAGACTCTTGTTTCAAAATAATTTTCTTTTTATCTCTCCCCGCTGCCAGCCCCTTCCTTCCTTCTTTTCTTTTTCTTTCAACAGGGTCTGACTTTGTAGCTGAGGAAGACCTGAAACTCAGGCTGGCCTTGAACTAGTAATTTTTCTGCCTCAGTTTATGAAGTGCTGGGATTACAGGTGTGAGCCACCATACCCTAGGAAATCAAAGTTTTAAAAAATTAGTTAGCAATATAACTCAATAACAGAGCATTTGTCCAACATGTCCAAGACCCTGGGTCCCATTCCCACTACTGAAAAATATATATAATTAATTTGGAAGGCTTGCAGCTGAGCAATGTATTACCAGTCTCCCACCAATTTTGCTGTAAATGTCACCATCACCTTTTTTTGGTTTTGTTTTGTTTTTTTGAGACAGGGTTTCTCTGTGGCTTTGGAGCCTGTCCTGGAACTAGCTCTGTAGACCAGGCTGGTCTCGAACTCACAGAGATCCA
>NW_004949147.1:363135-368539 GCF_000317375.1 Microtus ochrogaster
CCTGCCTCTGCCTCCCAAGTGCTGGGATTAAAGGCGTGCGCCACCACCGCCCGGCTCACCATCACCTTTGACTAAAATCCTCTAATGGGTTAAGAATGTTCTTTGGCAAACATTGCTTTCGGTTCTCTTTTTCCCATCTTAAACTGCAAGGTTAGGTAGTCCCCAAAAAAGGAATTAAAAGAAGACAAATGAAGACTTGTAAGAGTTCAGTAAGCCGGTTGGGTGGTGGTGGTACGTGTCTTTAATCCCAGCACTTGGGGGGCAGAAGCAGCCAGATATCTGTGAGTTCAAGGCCAGCCTGGTCTATGGAGTGAGTTCCAGGACAGACAGAGATACCCAGAGAAACCCTGTCTCTAAAAACAACAACAACAACAAAAATAACAAAAAGAGTTAAGTAAGTCTTCTTTTACTTCTAGAACACAGGGCCTCTGATGGGCTTAACATAACATTAAACCACTGGCCAATGATTTGCTGATCTTCTTCTTTGATTACAAGTAGAGCCATTTGGGATGTTACCTGCCTATAATTTCAGTACTTAGGAGGTAGGGGCGGGAGCATCAGGCATTGAAGGGCATCCTCAGCATAAACAGCTTGAGGCCAGCCTGGGCTATGAGAGACCCTGTCTCAAAATTTTTTAATCAAATTAAAAGTGGAATAATGTTTGACTTACAAGGAGATGGTATGTTTGTCTAAGAATCATAAGGACTGGTATACCAGTGGGAGAGGGTTTGTTCACCATATGCAAAGCCAAGGTTTTCATGTTTTATCATATTTTTTTAATCTATTGCTTGTAAGAACATGTGTGTGCGGAAGCCCATGTTAATTCATACAGGTGTGGAGGGCAGAGGTTGATGTTGAAAATAAGCTGTTGTCCTCTGTCATTCTCCACTTTAGTTTTCAAGGCAGGGTCTCTCACTGAACCTGTAGCTTCCTAGTGGCCTAGGCTAGGGGTCAATGAGCTCCCAGGATCTTCTGGTTCTGCTTTCCCAGCGCGAGGACTACAGATACACCTTCATAGCCGGCCTTTTACACAGCTGCTAAGGCTCTGAACTCATGATTGTGTTGACAGCACTTTACCAACTGGGCCTTCTCCCCCGCCCTTATCTTATAACTTGTCGTCCTATCTTTGGGACAGGTTCTTCTGTAGCCCAGACTGGCCTTGAACTCCATATAGAGAGGTGAGAATGATCTTGAACTTCTGATTTTCCTTCCTGTGTATGGATGTTTTGCTTGTATGTATGTCCATGAACCACATGTGTGCCGAAGGAAGCCAGAAGAGGGCATTGGCTCCTTCCGTAGTACTGGAGTTACAGATTTGTGAGCTGCCATGTGGGTTCTGGGAATGAAATCCAGATCTTCTGAATCAGCAGTCAGTGCTCTTAGCAACTAAGTCATCTTTTTTTCTTTTTCTCGAGACAGGGTTTCTCTGTAGTTTTGGAGCCTGTCCTGGAAGTTGTGCCACCACCTCCTGGATAATTTTTTTTAATTTATTTATATTTTCTGTATGAGTGCTCTGCATGCCAGAAGAGGTCATTAGATTCTATTACAGATGGTTGTGAGCCACCACATGGTTGCTGGGAATTGAACTTAGGTCCTCTAGAAGAGCAGTCAGTGCTCTTAACTACTGAGCCATCTCTCCAGCCCCCCCTAAGTCATCTCTCTTGCCCCAGGAATATTGGCTTTTAATTGCCAACTCAATAAACCTGAGTCCGGTAGCAATATTGAAAAACATATATCTCCCTTTCTTAGCTCATAGCTCCTTGGAATCTGTTGGTGATAAATTTTTCTAAAGCTGGAGGTAGGGCCAGGATGTGGTAATGCACGCCTTTAATCCCAGCACTTGGGAAGCAGAGGCAGGTGGATCTCAGTGAGTCTGAGGCCAGCCTGGTCTACAAAGTGAGTTCCAGGACAGCTAGTACTATTACACGGAGAAACCCTGTCTCGAAAAACAAACAAACAAACAAACCAAAAGCTGGAGGAAGTGTCAGAGGTCTATAATCCCAGCGCTTGGGATGTGAGGGCAGGAGGATCAGGAGTCTAAGCCTAAACTACATGATATGCTGTCCAAAAACAAGCAAACAACAACATCAAATAGGGCCAGAGACATTGCTCAGTAGGTAAAGGTGTTTGCTGGACAATCCGAGTTCGATCCCTGTGATCCACATGGTAGAAGGAGAGAACTAAATCCCACAGGTTATTCTCTGCTCTCCCAAATACACTGCCCCTGCTCCCAGACACACACACACACACACACACACACACACACACACACACACACACACACACACACTGGTATCTCCCAAGGACAGACTGGTACAGGGTCAGAATGGTGGGCAATCTCCACATTGGTTATAATCAAGTTTCGTTCCTTCTTCACCAGCTCGGCATACTACTTAGCCTTGGTGCTGTGGAAGAGGAAGTGAGACAATTTCACACTGTGCAGTGTGGTTTCCTCTCAGGACACAGACAACTAAGATTCCTGCCCTTGGAGGGGGTTCTCTAGGGGCTGAGGGACAGAGGGCAGCACCGATGGGTCCCTTTCTCATTGTCTCAACTTTCAGATGTTTTCTGGTGGCACTGAGCCCAGCTTGGGTGGATAACTAGGACATCCACGGGGGAGGAGGGAGAAAGGTAAAGGAAACTGATCAGTGGAAACAGTGTTTGCTAAATGCTTATCATGTGCTTGGCACTAGTACCAGGATATGTAAGTACCAGATACACGAGAGTGAGCAAAGTGGGCCTCTGTAGAGCCTACTGTCTACTGGGGGAGACAGACAACAGGTGTGCAATTAAAATCTCTACACTAGGAAGGAAATTGCAACAATATGAGTACCAGGTAATCTAATCTAGTGAAGAAAAGTCACTTGTGAGGAAAATGTCTGAAACTGGATTTGAAGAGTACACTCAGTGGAGCATGGGGTAAGAGCATGCTAGCTAGAAGGGACAGCATGTGTGAAGCTCTAAGACAGGAGGGATTAGGGAAGTTCCAGGAATCAAAAAGTCACTAAAGAGAGGAATGAAGGGGCATGGGCAAAAGGGGGTGAGAAGAGATGGGGAAGACAAATTTCAAAAGATCTTGAGGGCAAACTAAATGTTTGGAGTCCACACATTAGAATGGTTCTGAGGGTAAAGGTGCTTGCCACCAAGCCTAATGCCCCGAGTTCAATCCCTGAAAACACATAAAGGTGGAGGAGAACCAACACTACAGTTACCTTCTGACACAAGTACTCACACCCAGCCACACCTCGTGTAGGCATAACAAGCACTACTATTTTGTTTTTGTTTTTAAAATTTTCTTATTTTATGTGCATTGGTGTTTTGCCTATATGTGTGTCTGTGTGAGGGGACTCGGTCCCCTGGAACTGGAATTATAGACAGTTGTGAGCCGCCATATGAGTCTTCTGGAAGAGCATCCAGGGCTCTTAACCTCTGAGCCATCTCTTCAGCCCACTTTTTTTTTATTCTTTAAATTTATTTATTTATTGAGGATTTCTGTCTCCTCCCCGCCACCGCCTCCCATTTCCCTCCCCCTCCCCCGATCAAGTCCCTCTCCCTCATCAGCTTGAAGAGCAATCAGGGTTCCCTGACCTGTGGGAAGTCCAAGGACAGCCCACCTCCATCCAGGTTTAGTAAGTTGAGCATCCAAACTGCCCAGGCCCCCCCAAAGCCAGCACGTGCAGTAGGATCAAAAACCCATTGCCATTGTTCTTGAGTTCTCAGTAGTCCTCATTGTCCGCTATGTTCAGCAAGTCCGGTTTTATCCCATGCTTTTTCAGACTCAGGCCAGCTGGCCTTGGTGAATTCCCGAAAGAACATCCCCATTGTCTCAGAGTGTGGGTGTACCCCTCGTGGTCCTGAGTTCCTTGCTCGTGCTCCCCCTCCTTCTGCTCCTGATTTGGACCTTGAGATTTCTGTCCGGTGCTCCAATTTGGGTCTCTGTCTCTGTCTCCTTTCATCGCCTGATGAAGGTTAATATTCAGGGGGATGCCTATATGTTTGTCTTTGGATTCACCTTCTTATTTAGCTTCTCTAGGATTGCGAATTATAAGCTCACTGTCCTTTAATTATGGCTAGAAACCAAATATGAGTGAGTACATCCCATGTTCCTCTTTTTGGGTCTGGCTTACCTCACTCAGGATAGTGTTTTCTATTTCCATCCATTGCAAACTTCAAGAAGTCCTCGTTTTTTACTGCTGAGTAGTACTCTAATATGTATATATTCCATACTTTCTTCATCCATTCTTCTATTGAAGGGCATCTAGGTTGTTTCCAGGTTCTGGCTATTTTCAGCCCACTTTTGTTTGGCTTTTCTTCCCCCCTCAAGACAGGGTTTCTCTGTGTAACAGCTCTGGTTGTCCTGTAGGCTCACTCTGTAGGCTAGGCTGGCCTTGAACTCAGAGATCTGCCTGCCTGTCTCCTGAGTGGTGGAACTAAAGGCACATGCCACCACTCTGGATCTATTACTACCTTTTAAAAAGAAAAGTCTTACATAAGATCTCTGGTAGTTCTGAGGGGAACTTGTCTAATTACCATTGATAAGCTCTCCAGGATTCAGGAAGACCAAGTGTTCATTGTAAATAATTTGCTTGAGAGTCTTAGGAGATTCCTTGGGAAAGGACATGCATATGTTTATGTTACCAGCCTTTACAGTAAATGTTAATCATGCTATAATTTTTACTTATTAGCTGATGAGGGAGAGGCATCCATCAGACTCTGAGGTGAGAGCTTCCTTTCCCTTTTCAAATCCCCATAATTTCCCCGTGTTTCTATACCAGTACCATCTTAGGATCACAAGTTCAAGGCCATCCTGAGCTGTACAGTAAATCCCTGCCTCAAACATACGAACAACAATAAACGACGACAAAACAGCAAACCAAGCAACCAACAAACCTGGAAACCAACAAAAGGAAAAACATCTGTTTTGACAACACCAAGAATAGACCAATTAGTAACATTGTTTCGTTCCAGGATAAGAAACGATAAGTGCTGCTTTCCACAACACCCCGAAAGACACGAATAAATAAGTTGAGTGGATTTGCAACCTCCTCCAGGACATTCCTAAAACCCACAGAATTGGACAAGGAGGGTGGGGCCTAAAAAGATGTGGGATTTATTTACGGCAGGTGCTGATGCAAGGGCTCTCCAACTTTATCCTGGAGCACAGTTCTTCAAGTAATTCCTCTGATTGACATGCCACCCTTGTCATTTTGCTCCAGGACTTGCCCTAACTTCCCAATTTTGCTCTCTAGGAATGAATAGAGTTTCCTGCTGGTCCCTCATTTGGAAGCTCAGAATAAACACAAATTAATGGGCGGTGGTGGCGCACGCCTTTAATCCCAGCACTCGGGAGGCAGAGGCAGGCGGATCTCTGTGAGTTCGAGACCAGCCTGGTCTACAGAGCTAG
>NW_004949147.1:368639-391559 GCF_000317375.1 Microtus ochrogaster
AATCCCAGCACTCGGGAGGCAGAGGCAGGCGGATCTCTGTGAGTTCGAGACCAGCCTGGTCTACAGAGCTAGTGCCAGGACAGGCTCCAAAACCACAGAGAAACCCTGTCTCGAAAAACCAAAAAAAAAATAAAATAAAATAAACACAAATTAGAAAGAAAGTATCAGAAGACATTCTGCACAGGAGGAGGAAGTGAACTGAAGGACTAGGAATGTAGCTCAGGGCTACAGCGCTTGACTATCATTCGTGAGGCGCTGGGATCTACCTACAGCACCTTGGCAGAAAAAAAAATAAGTAGATGGAAACAGAACGCTTATCCATCGCTTTCCAGTGGGCTGGGCAGGGGGCGGAGCGGATCTCTGTGACGACACACGATCACGCCCCCGCAGAGAGCCCTACGCCTGCGCCAGAACGGCTGCCTCACTCCCGGAAGTGGAGGGTCTATACTGAGTGCTGCTGGGTCTGAGTGCTCTAAGGCAGTAGCGCTCGCGGAGATCGCCCGCCGGCCCCGATCACCATGTCGGCCTTCGACACTAACCCCTTCGCGGACCCAGTGGATGTAAACCCCTTCCAGGTAGAACCCCCCAACTTGCTTTAGGGCCAAAGGCCGCGGCCTGGGCCTCTTTCGCCAGAGCCGGGAGACGTGGCGTAGGAGGGACGGATGGCCTGCCCAATGGGAGAGTGGAATATGAAGCCGGGCCTATCATAGTTTGTATGGAGGCGGGAGTTTGCAACAGGTGGAACTGCGGCAAGGGGGCGGGGCTCTGCAGAAAAGGAAAGAAGTGGGCTCTTACTGCACCCCGGGATGTAGCCGCTCTGACTGGACACTGCTGGAGAAAGGCCAGCAGGCACGGTCTTATCCTTAGGGAGGTGTCCTAGAGACAGGAAGAGAAGCAGAGTGTGGCTGTGATATTTCTACAGTCTTGGGAATCCACCTGTCTTGAGTCATCGTAGGAGAAAGGGTCACTAAAACATAATGAGGAAGTAGAAGTCTAGTGGGTGGAGACAACCCAACGCCCCAGCAGCAGCAGCACTAGAGAAGCAAGTTTCTAAAGTACAGGAGAGTCCCTGGTGTTTACAAGGAAAGAAAGCCGAAGGAGGGTAGAGAGCCCAAGCCAGAAAGTGGTCTCAGTCAAAAATTCTACATGTTGACCAAGGGCTTTGTTTGGAGTGAGTTTGGGCCACTAAGAGAGGGTTGCAGGGTGGGGTGGGGTGGGGTGTTGGTGAAGGACCTTGGAGCACAAGGTACACTAGTTTGGCAAATCTGCAAGGGTGGTTGCTGGCTTGACCTTTGGAACATTCAAGAATACAACAGTTTTCGGACTTAAAGCCAAACTTTTGAGTGGAGAACACAAGGATGCCACCTTGTCTTTGCTGAAGGACGGGAACTCTCGTCAGCAGCATCGGGGCCCTTTGTGCTTCTTCTTTCATGTCTGCCCGAAACCAGTTTGAGGGAAGGGTGCTTGTGCTGACTGGTGATTTCCGAGCCCAACTGTTTCTCCTGTGTCAGTAGGCTCACAGCCTCATCCTGCTGCTATTTTATTTTGGTCATCTGCAAATTCAAAGTTTCCTGCGGGTGCTGGAGAAGTCGTTTGAACTTCCCCACCATGGATCCTTCCAAAGGTGGAAAAGAAAAGGCAGAGGTGCCCTGGATAGATATGGTCATGCAGTCAGGAGAATAGAATTTATTGTTTTGAAGTTTTGCAGTGATGGGGATTGAACCACGACTTTGCGCATACTAGGCAAATCCTCTACCACTGAGCATAATGGGTAGCACTGAGCTTCATCCCTGGCCCTTTATGTATCACAGACTGGCTCTCAACTTGCTATATGTACACGCTGGTCCTGAACTTGGAGACCTTCCTCTGCCTCCCAAGTAGAGCCATAACTAGCTTGTGCCACCACACCCTGCCAGGCTGAGAGTGGAAATTTTTTGCTTCTTTCTCAAGGTGACCTAGCTGATAGGAACTCACAGGCAGATTTTGGTAGTTCATTCCTTGTTCCACTGGGGAATTTAGAGTATTCCTCTTTTAGCTTAATGTTTCTTGACAGAGTGTTAGCAGGACCTTGTCTCTTATTTAAGGCAAGCAGTAGCCTCTATTAATGAGTAGGGAAAGGATGTTTGCAGTTTTCCTGCTCATGTCTTGTGTGAACTCCGTTGATTTCATGATGAATGGCTCTGTAACACTGGAGTCTGGGTTATATATAGCAAGGATCTACTAGCCTTTTGGAGTATGTGGTATGCAATGATGTTTCTTTGTTCAGTTTTCTTCTGTCAGAATAATAAATTTTCTGCTATCAGGGGCGGTCAGCTGTCCAACACTGCAGCAGGATCTTCTCCAGGGCCAGCACTGGGCAGGATTCTTCGGCATCTCTGGTGGAAATGATTGGGCAAAGTGTGATAGTAATTTTAGAAGTGACAGAAAGTAACTTCTGCATTGCATTCAAATAAGAGTTTTTTTCCAGGCAACCTCAGGATATGGTGGGGCAGGAAGCAGCTGTTGGCCAGCAAATCAGCAACATCTGGAGGGGAATCCTGTGGGAAGAAGAGAGCCTGGCTAACTGTGATATGCTCCCCCTCATTCTGGAATGACTTTCCACTCTTGGCATGAAGCTGTGTGAGGCGAAGCAAGCAGCCTTGCATCTGATGCCTGGAGCTGCTTCTGCTCAGAGCTTAGGATGGTGTACGCCGCTTCCCTATTGCCAGGGCTAGGGCACTGGGAGGGTGTAGTCCTTGGATGACTAGGTGTGAACCCAGTTTCTTTGCTCAGGGTGTTGGCTCATAGCTCAGGAACATGCAGGTGGAGAGGTGACAGACTCAGATTGTCACACCTAGTCAGTCTGGAGAACAGACTTTTTTTGTCATACCATATAATGGTGGACTGCAAAAATATACTTACTATTTGGAGTCTGTGGCTGACAGGGGACCGTAAATGTTCTTAGCCGTCAATTCTAAGATCTCAGCTTTACAGAAGCCAAGACTCCAGTGAGGCTGGGACGTGCTAGGGCCAACAGTGTGCCAGAATTAGCATTACAGGAGAATCTAGACCTGGGTCTCACTGCCTGTGGGGTGCAGTTTTAAAGACTTTCGAATCTCATACATGTTTGTCTTGGGGTTATTTCAGATCAGCTAGGGTAAGGCTGTGGTATTGTCACGCTTGTCACCTTTTTACTTTTCTTTCTTTTCTTTTTTTAGACAGAGTCTCACTATGTAGCCCTGGCTGGCCTGGCTATTGCAGTAATTTTGCCTCTGTCTCCCAAGTGTTGGGATGAACAGGTACGGGCCACCTTGCCAGAGAGCAGCCTTGTCTTTCCTGAAACGAGAATGCTGGTAATGATCATCAATTGGCACTTTTAAAAATGTTTAACATTGCCCGGCAGTGGTGGCTCACGCCTTTATTCCCACCCAGCACTCAGGAGGCAGAGGCAGGTGGATCTTTGTGAGCCTGAGCGCAGCCTGGTCTATAGAGCGAGTTCCAGAACAGCTAGGGCTACACAGAGAAACCGTGTCTCAAAATCCCCCACCCCCAAAAGTTTTACATTTGTTGTACATGTTCATGCTGTGTCGCAGGATAGAGGTCAGGAGTGAGTCCTTTGCTTCCACATGAGTCACAGGACTCAGACTCAGGTAGTTAGGCTTAGTGAGGATCATCCTGCTGAGCTGTCTCGTCAGCCTTTGTGTGAAGGGATGGCAGAGGACAGATTTTATTGATGTTTGGTTTTGTTGTTGCTGAGGATTAAACTCGGTCTTGCTCCGCCTTGGGGCAGCCCCTTATAGATTGTGTGTGTGTGTGTGTGTGTGTGTGTGTGTGTGTTAGATAGGGTCTTCCTATGTAGCCCAGGCTGACTTGCAACTCACATGGTTCTTCCTGCTTCTACCTCCTAAGTGCTGGGATTAAAGGTTTTTGACTCCATACTTGACCCCTTTATATAAAGTTTTGTTTTGAGACAAGGTTTCTCTATGTAGCCCTGGCTGTCCTGGATAGCCATGGAAGTTAAACAGAGCAAAACCTTCTTTTTCTTTTTGAGACGGTCTTTTACTGGTCTAGAACTTGGCTGGCCGGGTCAGTGAGCCCAGGAATCTGCCTGACTTGGTACTGCTCAGGACTGGGATTACAAATATGTAAATATGTGATGTGTGCTTGTGTTCATGTGAGCCATATACATGCTGGTGCCCAAGGGAGGAGGGCACAGAAGTAGGCACTAGATCCCCTGGAGCTAGAGTTAACAGGTAGTTGTGAGCCGTCTGATGTGGGTGCTAGGGACTGGAAGAACAGCCAGCACTCCTCACCACTCCAGCCCCTGCTTCTGACTTTTTGTCTTTTAAAAATATGAGTTCTGGCTGAGAGTGTTACCATGCCTTTAATCCTAGAATTGTGGAGGCAGAGGCAAGCAGTCTTTGTGAGTTTGAGGCCAGCCTGGTCTACAGAGTGAGTGTCAGACCAACCAGAGATACTCAGTGAGACCCTCTCTCAAAAAAAGTTTTAAAAGGGAGTTGTGGGGCTGGAGAGATGGCTCAATGGTTAAGAGTACTGACTGCTCTTCCAGAGGACCCGGGGTCAATACCCGGCTCACAGCTGTGTGGAACTTTCAGTTCCAGAGGGCCCGACATCCTCATGCAGGCAAAACACTGATGCATATTTGAAAAAAAAAGTGGGTCTTCCCACTTGATGGATACCCAGCTCAGGTTTTTACACTTGCAAAGACATCCATTTACTGATAACTATCTCCCCAACCCTTTATCCAGGTTCTTTATGAAGCCCCTACTTCCTCCACCTCAAAGTGTAATCACAGGCTTCCATGAATCCTTTCCTTGCATATAGGTATAACTGAAATCATTAGAAAACTGCCCTGCCAAAAGGAATTCTGAGTGGAAAGTGAAATCCCCGGAGTGTGGCAGAGGCTTACCAAACTCCTAGGAGGAAGCAGGAAGCTGCAAGGCAAGCCTAGTGATTTCACAACCTCCGTCAGCATACCCTGGTTCCTCTGTTAATTCTGGATTGTTGGGTCCCTGCACTGGAACAATTCTAGGCTGTCTGTTCACAGATGTTTCTCACGAGTCTTGTCAAGTGATGCAGAGGTGGAAAACTAAAAAGAGGCATCATTGTAATGTCTTTCCCCCCACCCCAGCAATCCACTTGAAATCAGACCACCCAAGCAAATGCCAGGGCTGCTTTCCTCCGAGCATTCTGTCAGATTGCAGCCGAGAAGGTTGCCCTGGGAGGGTGTGTGGAAGGGGTGGTGTGTGGAACAGAGGCAGTCTTTTCAAGGCTTGGAGATGCCAGTTCACACAATCTCTCTTTCACACATTGCCTCCTTGCAGTTTAAAGATAATCTCAGTGCCGTGGTTGCTTTTCAGGGATGCAGGATATTTCTCTCCTGTGTGAAATGATGGCAGAAATGTGATTTGTGTGAACAGTTACAGGACACTAAGTCCATAGACGTTAAGGCCTGTGCCACTTCCCAGAGAGGGTCCTCCAGCCTTTGGGAATTCTCAGAATTACAACTAGACCTGATATAATTTTTTTCTTCTTTCTTTCTTTCTTTCTTTCTTTCTTTCTTTCTTTCTTCTCTCTCTTCTCTCTCTCTTTTTCGTTCATTTCTTTCTCTTCTTTCTTTCTTGCTTGCTTGCTTCTTTTCCTTCCTTCCTTCTCTTGCTTTCTCTCTCTTTTCTTTTTTGCGTTAGGGGTCATATATCCCAGACTGACCTCAGACTTGCTGTGGAACTGAGGCTGTCCTTGAATCTTCCTGCCTCCATTTCCAGATGCTGGGATTCCAGGTGTGCACCACTACTTACTGTAGAACAGGAGCATTGTCTTGAGAGATTTAAAATGGGTCTGGAGCAGCAGCTCAGTGGTTAAGACCACTGGCTGTTCTTCCTTTGTTTGATTCCCATCACCCATGCTGACAACTCACATCTGTTTGCAACCTGAGCTCCAGGGAATCCAGCACCCTCTTCTGACCGCCAAAGGGATCATGCATGCACATGGTGCCCAGACTACATGCAGGCAAAATACCTGTACACATGAAATAAAATAAATATTTAAAAAATTGTAAGGAAAAATTGAAAATGGCAAGTGTCTCACAGCTTAAGGCCAATTCCAGACAGGTTCCCAGGTGGAGGCATTCCCACCTTTATGCTTAGCACCTGGAGCCAGGGGGTTGTTAGAACTGGGCTAAAGACTCGGATGAACTTGGCCCCTACACTTGTTAAATTTTCTCTGGAGTCACTCTGCATAGGATTATCATTCGTTCAGAGGATGGTAATATTTAACCAGGACAGACTCACTCAGAGAAGGGTGCTGTCCACATTGCAAGGCTTGCCCACGGCCATCAGGTGCCCCCTTGAGTTGCTCACACCTTTACATGCACCAGAAGCCCTGCTGTTCCACCTTCTGGTGCCAGAGAGCAAGGTGAATGAGTGCACAGTCTGTGGTTGGCAAAGCTGAGAGCTAATGCGTATGGACAAGGACAGTATTCTGTGGGCAGGATGAGGACAGGGGAGTAAGTTGTGAGGGATCTCGGGAGGAAGAACAGAGCCATGTGCCAGAAAGGGGCTGGGGTGGAAGGCAGAAAGTCTGGCGAATGAGAAGATGCGGGATTTTGGATGAAGGGACAGCAAGAGCCAAAATTCAGTTCTTAAGATGTCACCTCTGTATTCCTGTATTCTGTCACCCAGGGACTGCTTCAGTCTCAGATCTTATTCTCTTTCTGACAATTGTATTGGAGTTTAAAAGAAATAACAGGGCAAGTGAGCTGTAAACCATGGCAGCCACCAGCAAGAGGGACGTGGCGAAGAGGAAGACAGCCATGCCTTTTTAGTTAAATTGGTATGCTTATCAAGGCAGGTCGGCAAGCAGCCATGTGGTGAGAGCTCAGAGTAGGCTTAATGCATTAAGGCAGGAGGACAGCTTCTCCTGGGCAGCTGTCTGGAGCTGGCCCTGTGCTGTAAGACAACGTGCTTACGTTCTGGCCAGTATTTGAAAGAAAGAGAGAGAAAAGAAGAAGGAAGTTAGGATTTTCTGCATGAGGACTCAGAAAAGTGGGCAGATTAGACAGCTTCATGGCCATGGCTCCAAAGCAATTGTTCTTTGTATTCCTAGCTGGCCTGGATCTGAGTGTAGACCAGGTCATCTTAGAACGTACAGGAATTCACCTGCCTCCCAAGAGCTAATGCATGTGCCACCATGCCTGGCTTGTTTTTGTTTTCCCATAAGACAATGTCTCAATTTGACCAGGTTGGCCTGGACCTCAACTAAGAGCCAAAGACGAACCTGAACTTTGATCCTTCTGCCTCCACCTCCTGAGTACTGAGACTGCAGGCAATATGATCATGCCCAGTACCCGTCCACCACACCCCGTACCTGATCTCTCTCTGAGCCCCTGGGGCTGTCTGCTGCTTCTGTGACACACACTTGCCTGGCTTGACTCTCTCCAGGATCTCTCTGATAACTTTGGCTTATCTCAGGCTATTTTTATTTCCTGTCTTCTCCATTAGTATTTCTGAGTACTGTCTTGGACCTGATTCCCACTCTCTGCCTCCGCTTCAGTAGCCTCAGAATAGCATCCTCACCCAAAGATCCTGGCTGTGTAGCTCAGTCCTCAGCTGACTCTCAGGCTCCGACACGTTTCCAGCTTCCATCCACACCTTTCTAGACATGCCAGCCAGATCTCTCCACAGACACTTGCAGTGTGGTCCTCTCCTTTCCCACACAGCCTGAAAAAAGCAGTCTCCTGGCAGCCTTTCCGTTTTAACCAGCTTTGAGTTCCTGAGCCTGAGATATCTCCTCCAGGTCTGTAGATCCCAGACTCCTCCATCCAGAACTGCTGCCCCCTAATTTAACCCATTCATGCCAGCAGTCATGATCTGACATTGCCCTTCCTGAACATTGCATGTCCCTCATGATGACCAGAATGCTCAGACTCCTGTGACTGTGTCCCCCTCCACTGAGGTCAAGTCCTAACTGCTCCAGTCTGGCCTTCCCCTTGTCAGGCTGGTTTCCTGATACTCCTGGCTGTTCTCTTTACACTCTCACCTCTAAGGCTCCGTGACCTTCTTCCAGGCTGGGTGTGGTAGTACAAGCTCATAATTCAACACTTGGATGGTAGAGGCAAGAGAATCAGGAGACCAGGGTCACCTGCAAATTAGAAACAAAGAAGGAAAGAAAGAAAAGAACACATTAATGAGTAAACAATACAAAACTGAAAACTGAGACATATGTGGTGGGCCATACCTTTAACCCCACCCCAGTAATCAAAAGGCAGAGGCCGGCAAATCCTGTGATCTGGAGGCCAGCAGGGCTATACAGTGAGACCCTGTCTCTAAAAAAGAAAACTAGCCAAGCAGAATACCTGAGTACAGCCTTCTCACTTGCAGAACACAAGCACGCTCTTTTTATATTTATTTATTTATTGTTTTTGTTTTTTGGGACAGGGTTTCTCTGTGGCTTAGGAGCCTGTCCTGGAACTAGCTCTGTAGACCAGGCTGGCCTCAAACTCACAGAGATCCTCCTGCCTTTGCCTTCCAAGTGCTGGGATTAAAGGCGTGCGCCACCATCGCTCTTTTTAAAGCGTATGTGATCCGATACCAGTTAAGGAGCGACTCCGGTCTTGACGCTCCCAGCTCCCGTGTGACACTGCTGCCTTTACTCTCACATGGGCTCTGTGTGATCAGGTTTGATGCTCTGCACGGCTTTTTCCAGGGCCATGGACAAGGCTTTCTCTTGGTGGCCCCGCCACAGCATTTCATGAATTGGTTTGTGTAGGGAATGGGCAGGAAGTGGGGGGAGAAGGCAAGTAGCACAAGTTAAGAAGACCTAAGAAGACCGTGCCCGTAGGAGGGGTCTTAGGGCCAAGAAGTTCCTGTGTCCTTCTCGAGTCCACTCTGGACATCACTACCAGTGGCAGGGAACATGACCCAGGGTTGCCTTGCCCTTCAGATAGGTTCTCAAATGCTTGCTCCCCCCACACCTTCTTTGAGACAGGATCTTGTTACCATCATATAGCCAAAGCTGGCCTCAGATTCAAGGCAGATCTCCCTGCTTCAATCTCCCAAGTGCTGGGATTACAGGCATGTGACATCATGGGGGCCTGTGTATTTGTTTACTTTTTGAGACTGGGTCTCACTGTGATAAACCAGGCTGTCCTCAAATTCGTAGAGCTCCATCTGGGATTAATGGTGTTCACCTTGAATTTCTGATCATTCTGCTTCCACTAGAGTTTATGCTGTGCTGAGATTACAGATGTATGCCATCCTACCCTGTGTATGCTGTGCTGAGATTATAGACGTATGTTGTAGTAGGAGCGGCGAGGCTGCGTCCCCCAGCACCCAGCCGCCCACACGGCTAGCTTATGCCCAGAAATAATTACACGGAAACTGTATTCTTTTAAACACTGCCTAGCCCATTAGTTTCAGCCTCTTAACCCATTTCTAATAATCTATGTAGCACCACGAGGTGCGCTTACCAGGAAAGATCTTAACCTGCATCTGTCTGGAGTGGGAGAACCATGGCGACTCCCTGACTCAGCTTCTTTCTCCCAGCATTCTGTTCTGTTTACTCCGCCTACCTAATTTTATGTCCTATTAAAGGGCCAAGGCAGTCTCTTTATTTAACCAGTGAAATTAACACAAAACAGAAGACTCTTCCCCCATCAGATGTATGCCATCCTGCCCCTGTATGCTGTGCTGAAGATCAGACCAAGGGCTTCATACTTGCTAAGCAAGCATTCTACCAAAATGAGCTACATCCCAATTTTTTTTTTCAACATGTCCCTCCTCTAGCCCTTGTATTTTGAGGTCAAAGTGTCATTATCACATTTTATGAACTTTGGGAGACAGAAAAGAGGCCACCCATACTTCCCACAGTCTTGTTGCATTATGTTTTGTGTGTTTTCCTGCCAGTCTAACGAAACTAACTTGACCAAACTAATTTGACACTTACAGAATGGAACCTTTTTGTATGACTTCAGGATATTTCGTTTTGGTCTTTTGTTTTGAGACGGGGTCTTGCTGTGTGGCCTAGACTGGCTTCACACCCACGATGTCAGTAGCCTCAGCTTGTATGTAGTATTCCTCCTGCCAGCCTCATGATGCTGGGATTACAGGTATGCACTGCCCTGCCAGACCCGAGGGTTTAATGTGCTACTTTGGAGTCTGGAACAGTCTCGTCTCACACCGGGAGCTTGAGTGCGGCATACAACGGGAAAGCAGGGAAGTCAGTGAGGCTCGGAGCTAATCGGGAAATAAGAAACACACAGAGAGATTTCCCTCCAAACCAGGAAGAGGGGCCTTGTAAGCCCCAGCCCAGCCACGCTTCTCCCAGGGCCCTCACACTCTACTGCAGTGGAAATGCTCCTTACCCGCCGCTGGCCTTGATCTTCTGGGCCTTTGCTTGCCTCCCTCCTTTCTTTTGGGAACCCCACTATTTTAGTTTCATTTCTGTTGTGATAAAAGACTCTGGCAAGGAGCAACTTAGGGGGGAATGGGGTTTATTTCGACTTAGAATTCCATTACAGTCCAACATTAAGGGGAAGTTAACACAGGAACTTCAAACAGAGGCTTCACGCCTGCGGTTAAGAGCGAAGAGCATATAAGGCATAGATGCTCACTGCTTATGCTCAGCTTGATTTCTCTACTCTTACATAGTTCAGGGGTTCCCTGGCTGCCCAGGGAATGGAGCCACCTACAGTGGTTTGGGGCTTCCCATATCCATTAACTTAAGATAACCTTCCCGCAGACAAACCCACAAACCAACCCAGTATGGAGAGTCTCTAATTGAGAGACTCCCCAGATGATTATAAAGTTGAAGCAAGTTCACAGTTAAAGCTAACTGTCCCACCCACCTTCCTCCCAACCCTTCCCTGTCGATCACTCTGTAGCTCACCCAGCATACTCTTGGCATGTGTCTACTTGTCTCAGTTACCAGTCCACCAGACTGTGAACTCACACTGTAGCTGTCCACTGAATGTAAAGAACTGACTTCAGCTTTGCTCCCTCTTATCAGTTAGTAAAAGTGCTGTTCCAGTCTGAGCAGCTGGGGGCTTGAGGTTACATCTTCCGTGTAGGTGTGCTTGGACCTCGCCATTCTTCTAAATAACTGCTTACCCCTTTAAGAGCCAACTGGTGCTCGGTGAGTGGGAAAAGTTGACGCTGGTAACGTCCTTTCTGTGACTTGGAGTGAAAGCTCATGGTCCTCCTCGGGCTCGTCAGAGTGACCCTACATGAGAAGGCTCTACCTGTGACTTACTGAAGATGTGCCCCAACATCCAGCTCTTTAAAGTTCAGGAAGGAAGCCCTTGCTCATGCCTTTTGGGAACAGGGGTTGTTTACTTTAGCCATATAGTAATTGATAATCTTCTGTTTGTCCTGCAGCATTGCTGTCTCAGGCTTACTGTCCTATCGCTAGAGTCAGACCTGGATCCGGAGTTGCGCTCAGACATAATGTACATGGGTGTTTGCCTGTGTGTAGGCCTGTGTACCATGTGTATGAGGCCTGAGGAGGTCAAAGAGGGCATCAAATTCCCTGGAACTGGAGTTACAGGTGGCTGTGAGCCACCATGTCAGTGCTGGGAATTGAATGTGGGTTCTCTGGAAGAGCATCAAGTGCTCCTAACCTCCCAGCCATCTCCAGTCTCCTGCCCCAGGGATCTTGAGCTACCAGCCCCGCACTGAGCTTTCCCGTCTATGTCTCTCATATGGCTGTGGTGGAGGTCATATGAGGAAATCTGTGGTTGTCTTTTTCAGTAGAGCCATAAACACAAAAGCTGACCAGAGTATCTGTATCAAGTCTTTACAGAATGAAATATAATGAATATTTCCTTCTTTCTTTCTTTCTTTCTTTCTTTCTTTTTTTTGTTTTTTGAGACAGGGTTTCTTTGTGTATCTTTGGCTGTCCTGGAACTCACTCTGTAGACCAGGCTGGCCTTGAACTCACAGATATCTATCTGCTTGCCTCTGCCTCCCGAGTGCTAGGGTTAAAGGTGTGCACCCCCACCACCTGGCTCCTCTTTCTTCCTTTTACCTGCATATCTGCATGTGTGGAGGTCAGAGGACAACTTGTGGAGAGTTCATTCTCTCCACCACGTAGGTTTCGAGGATTAAACTCAAAGTGACAATCGCCTTTACCCACTGAGCCATCTCGTCAGCCCATCAATACATTATAGAAACAAAGGAGAGAAGCTGAGTCACTGCCCAGCTAGGTGTGGTTGCACATACCTGTAATCCCAGCTCTGGAGAGGCCATAGCAGAAGGTTCGAGTTCGCTGCCAGTCTGGTAAACAATACTGAGTTTCAGGACAGCCTGAGCTGCAACAGAGACTCTTGTGTTGGGGTGGGGTTAAGGGATCTGTAGATAGTGAATTCTGTAAGGCAATATGGAGTAAGTTTCTCAAAAATAAATAGCAAATAACTTCCTAGTGATGTGACACATTGATCGGTTCTGGGTGAATAGAATTCACAGTAATGTCGTTACGTGATGAGCCTGGCACATAGTAGACATTTAGGAAATGTCACCTTCCCTTAATCCTCACCCCTTCCCTGTCCTCATCTAACCTCAGCCTCTCTCAGGGAGAGCTCAGGTTTCCTTAGGAGAAGTCCCCATACCTCACAGTGTTAGTCTCATCTGGTCCCAGGCAAGAGGCCTCTGTTGTCCTGCAGGTTCCCTGGCATGAGGCAGCGCTTGGGAACAAAGACGCACTACAGTGTGGCTCACAGGCCACTCAGCAAATCCCAGGGAGCCTGAAGGATGGGCCAGACCCAGATGCCCCAGCTGCAGAGCACTCCCAGCTCACTAGTTAGGGTGAGCCTGGTTAGGGCCCCAGGGCCATACCTTGAGGACATTAGAGAAAGGGGAGGGGGAGACTCTGTGGACAGGGTAGTCCCATCCGTCTCATCACCACCCTAAAGAATCTGCTACCTGCCGGGCGGTGGTGGTGCACACCTTTAATCCCAGCACTCGGCAGAGGCAGGCGGATCTCTGTGAGTTCAAGACCAGCCTGGTCTACAAGAGCTAGTTCCAGGACAGGCTCCAAAACCACAGAGAAAACCTGTCTCGAAAAACGACAAAAAAAAAAAAAAAAAAAAAAAAAAAAAAAAAAGAATCTGCTACCTGACTGTCCTGTGATAGAAATGGCACCTTGCCTTGAGCTTCAAGCTGCCTATCAAACATGCACACTTTAGCCAGGTATGTATGCGCCAGCTCCTGAAACTGCTACCTGAGCTGCCCCTTGGTTCCTGTGTCCTGTGGTGACAGACTGTACTAGCCAGTTACTTGACTGGGGTCTGATTTCAGTGACTTGGGCTTGCTTGCACTGGTATGTATCTTCTGGCTTTGCAAGCAGGGTAGACCCTAGCCAGAGCCTCCCACAGGCCGACTGATCCTGAGAGAAGACGGCTAGTAGGAATAACCTCAGGACCAGTCCGCGCGGCCTTTAGTGACCACTAGAGCCTCACTTTGTCACACTGAGTTGCAGGAGTCACCAAAGCAGAGGTGTGTGTCCAACAGACAGGACGCAGTCTGGTGGAGGAGGTTGAAAGGAGGTACAGGGTCCCTAAGATGAGCTGTGATTCCAGTGATTCCAGCTGGTGCTCCACTCAGGGTGTGGCACTGGGGTGCTCAGGCACAGCTTTATCCTAGGCGCTGCTGGTCCCCGTGGGAAGATAGATCTCCTGTATAGAAAAGCCAGAGGCTATTCTTGGTGCTGACACTTAGCTCCATTAAGTTTCAGAATAGGAAGCTCCTGCCACTTCACCATGACCAGTGTCTTCCACACTTGTGAGCTGAGGGGCGTGCTCTCAGTGTCTGTGACACCGTACAGTATTTAAGAATTGGGTCTATAGAGCGAGGTGTGATGCTACACACCTGTAATCCCAGCATTTGGGAGGTGGGCTCATGAAGATCAGAAGAGCAAGGCCATCCTGGTCTTTACGTGTTGGGTAAAGTTTTACTCTTCTTACTTTTTGGATTTTTTTTTTTTTTTTTACTTTTGGGGGAGTCCACCACCCAGCTCCCAAATAAATCACACACAGAGGCTTATTCTTAGTTATAAATGCCCAGCCTTAGCTTGCCTGGTTTATTGCCAGCTTTTCTTAACATAAATTATCCTGGGGCTTTTATCTTTCTCTATTCCTGTTTACCTTTTCTTTCTTACTTACTCAGTGTCTGGTTGTTTAGCTGCAGGGCTGGGGGGGGGGGGCTGGCCCCTGAAGTCCTCCTTCCCAGATCTCTTTTTTTCCCCCAAATTTCTCCTCATTTTTTTCTCTCTGCCTGCCAGCCCTGCCTATTCCTCTCTCCTGCCTCGCCATTGGCTGTTCAGCTCTTTATTAGATCATCGGGTGTTTTAGACACAGTAAAACAGCTTCACAGAGTTAAACAAATGAAACATAAACAAAAGTAACACACCTGCCGGGCGATGGTGGCGCACGCCTTTAATCCCAGCACTCGGGAGGCAGAGACAGGCGGATCTCTGTGAGTTCGAGGCCAGCCTGGTCTACAAGAGCTAGTTCCAGGACAGGCTCCAAAGCCACAGAGAAACCCTGTCTCGAAAAACCAAAAAAAAAAAAAAAAAAAAACAAAAAAAAAAAAAAAGTAACACACCTTAAAATAATATTCCCCAACATTTACAATTTGAGGCTGACCTGAGTATATGAAACTCTTGTCTTCTAAAACAAAACAAATGCAGGTCTGAGAACGAACTCCAGCCAGTGGCATTCTCTCCTGTGTTCCTCCCAGAGTTCCTGCAGGCTGTGGAGCAAGACCTGAACCCCATACTCATGAGCAGGATTGATGAATACAAACTGTCTTGCCACCAAAAGGGCCACCCAAGCAAAGAGGAGGGTGGGAGCAAGAAACAGAAACACAGGCAGACTCTATTCTGCTGCTGATTTCCATTTCTGGTTTGTTTTTTGTTTTGTTTTGTTTTGTTTTTGTTTGAATATTGTGCTGATCTCCTGATCTCTCATTCTATAGCCCTGCTGGTGTGTAGGTAAGCCCAGACTGGCCTAGAACTCTCTGGATCCTAATTCTCCTGCCTCGGCCTCCAGAGTGCTGAGATCACAGACATACTGCCATACTGAACTATAAGGAATTTTGTTTTCTTCTTTCTTTCTTTCTTTTTTTTTTTAAGAATGAGAAAGAAAAGGAAACACTTTCCAGGCCTTTTCATCTGAGATCTTCTCCCTCCTCGCAAGTGTGCCTGATTAACAGTCACTGCTGGCAGCCAGCAGCATGTTTCCGTCCCAGAACCTTCAGCTCATCTCTAAAAAGCAAGAGGAATAAAATGCTCTCTGTAGACTAAGAAATAACAGGGTAAAGTATTTAGTTTGGTGGTTGAGTTCTCTTGCCTCACAAGCACAAGGCCCTGGGTTCCATCTCCAGCGCCAGGAAAAAGAACAACAACAAAAAAGGGCTGGATAGATGGCTCAACAGTTAAGAGCACTGGCTGCTCTTCCAGAGAACCCGGGCTCAGTTCCCAGCACCCACAGGGCAGCTCACAACTGTCTGTAACTCCATTTCTAGGGGATCCAACAACCTCACACCAGTATACATAAATTAATTATGTATACCGGTATAAAATTAATTTAAATGAATAAGTAAATAAAACAGTACAGGAAGGTCTCTACTGCCACTAACCACATTACCCCCTCCCCACCAAAGTGAAGAAAGTACCAGGGTTAAATATTGTGACCCCCTCTGGATCTGGGCACTGAGAACACCTACGTGGGGCCGACTGTTTCCAGAAAGGTAAAGCATTCAGATGAAGAGACTTGGTTGCAGAGCAGACCAGAACCTTGGATACTTGGGACTTGGGATTGCCTGCTAGCCTCTGGTCAGGGGTGTTTCCTCCTATCAATAACTAATGCCTCTTTCTCTCCTTCCCAGGATCCCTCTGTGACCCAGCTGACCAATGCCCCCCAGGGTGGCTTGGCTGAATTTAATCCCTTCTCAGAGGTTGGTGACTATGTCCTTTCTCTGAGTTGTGCTGTCTTCTGGGAGGTAGTGGCATATGTGCTAGTGGGAGGTGCCAAGGTGTCTGGGGCAAGGAACATGGCAGAAAAAGAACAGCTCTGGGGAAGTTAACATCCTCAGAGGGACAGTCCAGATGAGGACTTGGGGTAAGGTAAGAATGGAGACGTCACTGAAAGTCACTGAAGTTCTCCTGTCAGTCTGTAACAGGGCTATGCTGGAAAGCCTTGTATCTAGCAAGGCCAGGAGTATGGGTTAGGGGGTATGGGTTAGAGGTCATTGTTCTCTAAGCCTAAGCTTTGTTGGCCAAAAACCTGCAGGAGAGAGCCCAGACCAGGTCCCTCACTGTGGTTTGCCACTAGTAGAACCCACTCATTCCCCTCCTTTGCCCCACACAGACAAATGCAGCAACAACGGTTCCTGTCTCACAACATCCTGGGCCCTCGCAGCCAGCAGTTCTCCAGCCCTCAGTGGAGCCTGCACAGCCAACACCCCAGGTACAGGCTGAGAGTTCTTTGGCTTCTCCTGTGCAAGTGGGAATCACCCAGGTCCATAGTTGAACCCGTAAGGTTGGGGCAGCAAAGGACCTTTGTCCCTGAGGTGGCTTGTGAATTTCTTTGGAACCAACCTATGGCGTCACTCTTCCACTCCCACCTCTGAAGTAAGCACTGCTCACTGGGCTAGCATCTTTGGTGTCTTCAGAGAGCATTTGCCCTGCTGTGTCACTTCAGGTCCTTCTTAGGTCCCAGAATCTCTTTATTTTTTTGTTTGTGATACTGAGAATCAAATCAGGGTCCTTACAATCGCTCTGTCACCAAACTACAACCCTGGCCCCTCTCTTTTTCAACCTCGTTTATTCCTGCCTTCCATCCTGTTTGCCTTTGTCTTGTCACTGGGTCTGCTGAACCTTGTCTGCTTGTGCCTGACGCTGGCCTCAGTCACCTCCCCACCCTCAACCCCACCCTGGGCTTCTCACTGCCCTGGTGAGCATGGCCCACAGTGGAGTTGTGTATTGCAGCTCCTGCTTAGGCAGGCCAGCAAGTTTCTGCCTGCCCGATTCCTGGCAGCGGGTGAGCCCTCAGAGAGGCAGATGCTACTAGGAGGAGATAGTATTCCCAGGGACAGCTACATGCGAAAGCTTCCAAAGGTAGGCCTAGCGTAGATGAGCGAGAGGGTGGGCTGGGCACCTGGAGCCTTCAGGCTGGCTCCTAGAACCCTGTGGAGTGAGACAATCCCTACTTGCAGGGTCAATTTATGTTCATCGGGGTGATGCAGTAGGGGTGCAGAGACCCTGCCTCTGTTCCAGTGACGGCACAGGGAGATGAGCCTAGAACCCTCACTGTGACACTGTACAGTCAGTGCTAATCCCAGTGTCCAGAGGCACCCTTCACTCTCTGGAGCACTGCTTTGGTGAAATGTGTACACATATGCCTGATTGTCATCCTGTGAGATGGCCAGTGGACTGGCTGCTCCGGAGGACCACCGTCTCATTCTCCAGGAGGACGATGGGGCCAAACAGTGGTGGCAGCAGCAGGAGCAGGACCCTGGGCCCAGTTCTACTCAGCCTCACCTGAGCGTCCTGGAGCTGCCTCATTAGAAGGCTCTGCTCTGCCTGCAGAGGTGATAAAGCTTGGCCCCTGCCTGCCATGAAAGTCAGGCAGAGAAGGGCCATAGTCATGGCCTGCCTCCAAGGCATGGCCAGACACTGTTCAGGTGGGCCTAGGAGGCAGCTCCTTGGGCAGAGTAGGGAGGAAGGTTGCCTTGGTGTAAATTCCTGGGGCTCTGGTGTCCGTGGCCTGCCTCACATCCTCCCTCTGCTTTCTGCTGGCAGCTTAGCATTGTTTCGACTTTGCACACTCGCTTTGGGTTCTTCCCTGTAGCTTCAGGTCTCTGGGTTTGTGACTTCAGGTTGGGCTCTTGTGAAGTCTTTCCCCTTTGGTGTTACCCAAAGGACAATATAATTCAATTTAGCCTGGACTCCAGTATGGGGGACTAGACAAGCCATGGGGGAAGGGGAGGAAGTGGAGAGTCCTGGCAAGGACCAAGGAGTCAAGGTGGTATAAGGGTAGTGGGCGGTGGATCACCTAGGCATTTGCATGGTATTCCTTAGTACCCGAGACACTTTACTGGACAGGGCTGCCTCTGAGACCTCCTGCTAGCTCTTCCTGCCTGGGTAAAGTGCCTCTGCTGGCCTACCTGGGCTGACACTGTTCCTTCCTCATTTCTGGCTGTTCCCTGCTCGTGTCCTCTCTAGGCTGTCGCAGCTGCAGCCCAGGCAGGCCTGCTTCGGCAGCAGGAAGAATTAGACAGGAAAGCTGCTGAGCTGGAACGCAAGGAGCGAGAGTTGCAGAATACCGCGGCGAACTTACACGGTAAAGAAGACTGTTGGGGTCTAGCCTGCTCTACCTGGCAGTGTACTGAGCTATCTTCATGGGAGATCTTGCAAAGCTTTTGATTTTGGAAGCATATTGGTTTGGGGAGCTTAGCATAGTGGCAATATCTGCAGCCCTAGCATGTGGGGGGCGGAGGCAAGAGGGTCACTGCAAGTTCCAGGCAAGACAAGGCTCTAATATAGCAAGACTGCATCCAAAAAAAGGAAAGAAGGAAGGAAGGAAGGAAGGAAGGAAGGAAGGAAGGAAGGAAGGAAGGAAGGAAGGAAGGAAGGAAGGGTGGGTGCTGGGTCTAGGGTACCAGCAGAATATGCCTGACAGATACGGGCTATTTTTGCGTTTTTTTCCCAGCTCTGAAATTCTTTGATTCCCTGGGCCCAGAGTTCCATGTTGTTGTTAAAATTACTTTCCAGAAGGAGACATAAACAAGGTCCCAATGACAAAGTTCTCTCTGTGGAACCAATAGATTTATTGGGCTTCCTCCCAGAGCATAGGTGAGGGGTTACTTCCAGGGGTGTGGGTGTTCCTCCAACAGGCCACACCTGGAAAGCCTTACCCAACAGGGATGAAGACTTCCCTGTAGCGGTGTAGATGGAGCCCCCTTCCTTATAGACTAGCCCCTCCCCGAAGACCATTTGCGGTTAAAGCAGAATTGCAAACGACCTGTGGTAGGGAATGTCTGGACACTTAGATGAGGGTCTCCTGGCCGGTCCCCCTCCATGAGGGGAGGTAAATGGTGTACAAGCTCAGCTGGGATAATGCTTTTGCTACAGGATGCAGCTGAATTCCCAAGATGGTGGTGGCTTGACTTGTATAGTCACCCTATACATGCTTATGATGACAACCCTGGTTGTCCTGCTTATGCGCTGGTCACTAATAAAAGTAGTTTAAAAGGCATGTGGTAGCTTGCTCTTTTAATCCCAGCATTCAAGAGGTAAAAGCAGGCAGATGCTTGCAGCATTAGGAAGGTTGAGAATCGCTGACTTAGGATATTTAGCTCTCTTTGATGTAGTCAGGCTTCATTGTCTTGGGTATTTCTCTTCCTCTTTGATCTCACGTCATGGTCGGTGAAGCCCCCGAGACTCCTGAACTCTGCTTGTAGGGGCACTTCTGCAAGCTCTGCTTTGCCTATAAGCTGGGCCAGTGTGTGCTCTCCTCCATGCCACTGATGAGGCTGAATCCTTTTTACACAGTGAGAGACAACAACTGGCCGCCCCTGCCGTCGTGGTGCCCCGTCAAGCCTTGCTTCTATCAGGACTTCTCCACAGAGATCCCTGCTGACTACCAGCGGATATGCAAAATGCTTTACTATCTCTGGATGTGTGAGTTCTGGGGTGCACTGACATTGTCTTGAGATGTCTGTGTTTACTTTGGGCCTTGCTCCCTGGGGTCAAGACCTCTCACAGACTTTGTCCTTCCCAGTGTTTGGGCTGGCATGGGGAGGTTCTTTATGTCCTGTCTGGGAACCTGCTCAAGAGGGCTGTGTTCCTGTAGACCTCACCGCATTGAAAGGCGTCTAGGTTGCAGCAGTGAGGAAAAATTCTGCACCTTCATTGTGGGCCTTTGAGAAAGAGTTATTTCCTTCCCCGAGGATGAGCCCTGGGTCTGCACCTTACCACATCTATCCCTGAAACCTAGGTCTCACTGTCACCTCCTAAGAAAGCTTGGTCACTGGTGTGAGGTCCCAGAGAACCAGGATCTGAAAGCCAATCTTGCCTAAGTATAGACCGAAGTCCCTTCCTGTATTTGCAGCCTCCCTCACAGCAGGCCTTTCCTAGGGAGTGGCTTGCTCTGTGGGCAGCCAGGCCTCCGGCCACCTTGGGTCAAACCTCTTTTCTCTCCTTGCCCCTTTCCAGTGCATTCAGTGACTCTGTTTTTAAACCTCCTCGCATGCCTGGCCTGGTTCACAAGTAACGCCGCTAACGGAACGGCCTTTGGCCTCTCCATCCTTTGGTTTGTGATCTTCACCCCCTGTGCCTTCCTTTGTTGGTACCGACCAATCTACAAGGCTTTCAGGTGAGTGGAGCTAGTACAAGGGATGAGGGTATGGCTGGCATCCCAGGAGCAGCCGATAGATCCAAGCTCTGGGTCTCATCACAGTCCTAGCTCAGAACAAAGTAGTGGGGAAATTGCTTTCCTTTTCTGAGTCAGAGCAGACAAATTAAAAGCCATTTACCTCAGCCTACCCTGTGAGTGAGGTTAGCTAGAGGCCTGTTCATGAATGAACACAGGCAAATGAGAGGGACTGGGAGCCTCCCTGCTGTGGTACTATTCCTGGGCTGACTAACTGGCAGGCAGGGATTTAGTTGCTGTGAAGAGGGAGCACCTTCCTGAGACTTGAGGTGCTGCCCTTTGGATGTCAGATGCTGTGGCTCACCATTATGATCTGTTGCCAATATGTGAGCATAAATATATATATAAATATATGTATCTCTAAGACACTCTAGGGATTTGGAATTAAACTTCCATGCTTGATGCTTTTAGGGCTGGGAGTCCTCCAAGTCTTGGGATAAAGAGCCGGAAGTATCAGCAAGGCAGATCCTGAATTTGCATAGTATTCTGATTCTCAAGGATGCAGTCAAAGCCGGGGATATGGCTCAGTTGATGAGTGCTTGCCTAGGATGTGCAAAGCCTGGGTTCTATTACAGCCCCACATAAAACTAGGTTTAATGGCATGCACCTATACTCCCAGCATTTGGGAGGTGTAGAAAAGAGGGTCAGAAGTTCAAGATTACATAGGAAATTAAGAGACCAGCCTGGGCTTCAGGAGACCCTTGTCTATACCTAAAACAAAACAGCACAGTGGTGGAGGTCCTTAATTCTTAAGGAGTCTTTGCAGCGTGCTTCTGAAGTCTACAGGGTGTGTGTGTGTGTGTGTTGGGGGCAGTTTAGTGCATTGAACTCACAGGCCTTAAAGACTGTATGAGTCAGTGTTTTGCCTGTGTGAATGTCTGTGCACCATATGCATGCAGTGTCCTTAGAGGCCAGAAGGTGTTGGATCCTTGAGACTGGAATTAAGAGACAGTGGTGAGGCACCATGTGGATCCCTGGAATCATAGGTCTTCTGGAAGAGCAACTAGTGCTCCAAACTGTTGAACCATCCCTCGAGCCCTGGGTTTATCTGTTTGTGGTTTTGGTATGTGTGTGTACATTCACATATACATATGTGACACAGTGAGAGTTCTCTCCTTTCATCCTTTGGGTTCCAGGATTGAACATTGAGCATCAGGCTTGGTGACAAATCCCTTTCCCCACGGATTCATCTCACTGTCCCGCTTGTGATTTACTTCTTCTCTCTCCACAGGTCTGACAACTCTTTCAGCTTCTTCGTGTTCTTCTTTGTATTTTTTTGTCAAATAGGGATCTACTTCATCCAAATGATTGGCTTGCCTAACTTGGGGACCAGGTAAGCTCTGAGGTATCATAGAGGATTCAACTTCTTTGCCATTTTCTGGCTCTTGGAGAGCCTGTTTTGACCATGGTGGAGAAAGGGTGGAGGGTATCCTATGATCTGCCTTGGTTCTCCGCTGTGTGATGAAACATCTCCTGGGAAGACGGAGCACACATCTACTTGCCCCAGATAGGGAATCCATGACAACAAAGTACCGATACCACCAAAGCCTAGCTTGGTGAACCAATAAGTTTTATTAGGGTTACTTACAAGGATATGGGTGAGGTGTAGTGACTGGAACAGAAACAACTCAGACAGCTGCATTACCAAAGCCCACCCCAGCTTGGGCGACAGTCCATGAAGCTGGGAGTCTAGAGCACACTGCACAGCCTGCAGGCTGCTCCCCAGGCTGGAGATTGTCCTTTAAGTGACTGTCTACATCATTCCCAGGTGTCTGCTGTGGTCTCAGAGTCTTCTTTGCACCTCAGCTTCCTTCAGCAAAGGAGGGCTCTCAGCTTTTATTGCTTACTCTAGCAGGGAGGGCCCTAGTGAATCTCGTCAGTTTCAGGAACTTCCTAAATCTATTTTGAATTTTACCTTCCTGCTTGAGCTTCCAATAGGATAAAATGTTTCAATTTCTGAGGAAATTCCATACAACACCTTCTTTCCTGGTCATCTTTTTTTGTGACTCTAGGGATCAGACCCAGAAGAACCTTGTGCATGCTACTCAATCCTCTGTCTCCGAGCCACACGCCAGCTTCCCATTATCCTACAGTAGCTACCAGTCTTTCCTTGTTCTCTACATTCTATGGTGTGTAGATGAGTCTCACTCCAGCCTGGGATTTATTATATATAATATATATAATATATTGAGAGTGGTCTCAAATTCATGGAGATCCTCTTGCCTGCCTCCAGAGAGCTGAGATTTCAGGTACGAGCTACCATGCCAGTTAGGCTTAAGTCTTTAGGGCTGTGTCCGGCACTGTATGGCAACTTCTTACTTTTCTCCTGCAGCACGCTTCCAGGGAGGGACTGATGCAGCCAAAGTTACACCTTACCTCTCTTAAACTCACTATGTTATCCCAAAATAACCATGAACTTCTTGTCATTATTCTTTTTTTTTTTTTTTTTGGTTTTTCGAGACAGGGTTTCTCTGTGGCTTTGGAGCCTGTCCTGG
>NW_004949147.1:391659-395301 GCF_000317375.1 Microtus ochrogaster
GCCTGTCCTGGAACTAGCTCTTGTAGACCCGAGGCTGGTCTCGAACTCACAGAGATCCGCCTGCCTCTGCCTCCCGAGTGCTGGGATTAAAGGCGTGCGCCACCATCACCCAGCCCTGGTTTTGTTTCTTATGTAGCACTTAAAATGGAATCCAGGGCCTCATGCATGCTAGGCAGGCCCTCTACCAGTGGAGCAACATCTTCAGCTCCCATCTTACTTCTTCCTCAAGGCCTTGTGACTGCAGGAGATGGGGCCTGCCTCCTTGGAGAGGCATCTTGCCATTCTGGAACATGTAGCTGGTTTGAGTTTCCTGGCTAACTGCGTCTTAGCTCAGAATTAATTTCCAAAAGAAAAGCTGATGGCTGACTTTTTCCTTTCTACCCCAGTGCACAGGGAACATTGCAAAAATGTCAGCTTGACATAGGGCTGAGAGCTTGAGCCTGGAAGGGTGGCACTATTTTGATCCCCTCCCTGCAGCAGTTAGGACGTCCAGAGTGTGAGGCGAGTGCAGGCCACACTAGCATTCTGAGTCTGTCTCTGCCTTCCCAGTGCTGGCTGGGATGATAAGCATAGGCTTTTTTATATGGGGTCTGAGGTTCTAAACTCAAGTCTTAATGCTTATGCTGTAAGCACTTTACCAACTGAGTTCTCCTATACAAGGCTGCTGATCTTGTGCCTCTGCCTCCCAATTGCTAAGATTACAGGTATAAGCCACAGCACTCAGCTTTAATATACTACGTACCTTTGCCCACTCAACCATCTCACTGTCCCCTTTGGTTTTAGGACCCTTATTTAAAAGGAAAAAAAAAGTAGACTGGGGCTGGAGAGATGGCTCAGTGGTTAATAGCACTAACTGCTCTTCCAGAGGACCTGGCTAATTCCTAGCAGCCACGTGGCAGCTAACAACTGTCTGTAACTCCAGTTTTAGAGGATCTGACATCCTCACACAGACACAACAATGCACAGAAAAAATAAAAATAAGTAACTTTAAAAATCTTTGTATTCCCAGAGAACCTAGACAACAATGAGGATCCTAAGGGAGACATACATAGATCTAATCTACATGGGAAGTAAGAAAAGATAAGATCTCCTGAGTAAATTGGGAGCATGGAGACCTTGGGAGAGGGTTGAAGGGGAGGGGAGAGGCAGGGGAGGGAACAGAGAAAAATGTAGAGCTTAATAAAACTCAGTAAAATTAAAAAAAATTAGGTGTATCTGGACTCTGAAGCCTATGGCATTGCTCTGTCTTCATGCTGTTCCCTCACTGTTTCTATTACGGTGGCTATGTTGTAAGTTTTGAAGTCAGGCAGCATGAGAATAAGCCCTTTATAGCTAAGGACCCTGAGGCTGTGGGAATGACGTAACTGCGGAGTCCTGATGGGGGAAGCTGAGGTGACAAGGTAAACAGCTGGTCAGTGTCCTTGTCCCAGATTCCTCTGTGCAGAACCAGTGCCTTCTTAGTCCCCAGCCTCAGTCAGCAGCACACATTGAGCCTTTGGTTGATCCTGACAAGGCAGTTGTCACATCTCCTTCCTAGACCTCACTGGGGCAGATGATTTCCATATGACTCCACCTCTGAGACTTCAGGAGAGGTCATGTTGGAGCAGTGTGGGCTCACACTATCAGCGCTCACATCCCAGTCACAGAGGAAGGTCACTGAACCACAAGGCTCCCTGTGCTGCAGGGAGATGCCCAGGTGGTGACCAAGACAGCCGTTTGGGAGAAGTGCTCCTCTTGGGGACTTCCAAGTCTCAGTTTTACCTCACCCCTGGTTTCTCCTTTCATAGTGGTTGGCTCGCAGCCCTGTCTACCCTGCAAGATGGGCACTTACCTGTGTCCATCATCATGATGGTAGTGGCTGGCTTCTTTACCCTCTGCGCTGGGCTCTCACTTTTCCTCCTGCAGCGGGTAAGTAGGGTATGAGCCAACAGCAAACACAAATAAAAGGTATCTCTCCTGGGTGGACATCTAAATATTCCTCGTCCCTAAAGTCCTAAGGAACCCAACACCTTTGTCCAAGACTCGGGTGGGCAGGCAGGCAGGCAGGGTTAAACACTTGGGGGCCCCTTTGGGAGAATACCCTGACAGCTAGGATTGCTCTGGGCTCTTCTCACCCCAGCCTTGTTCCCTAGGTGCATGCCTTCTACCGCCGTACAGGAGCCAGCTTCCAACAGGCTCAGGAAGAGTTTTCCCAGGGCATCTTCAGCAACAGAACCTTCCGCAGCGCTGCCTCATCTGCTGCCCGAGGAACCTTCCAGGGGAATTAGTCTTCCCGACTCTCCTTCCCTCACCCCAGCCTCTCTGTTACCTGCCTTCTGAGCTGCACTTTCTGTGGGTGCCTTACACAGTGGTTCTGCCCAGCACAGACCTGGCAGGGATTTTGTCTTGTCCCTGTGCCTTCCTCAGTAGTCAGCTTTCCCTTCCCCATAAGGGAAGGTAAGGAAGGGACAGGGACAAGGGAAAAGAAAAAAATAACAAAGCTGTCTTCTGTTTTCTGACGGTGGATTTTGTCTGGAAGCAGTGGGACTGCTTCCCCTGGAAACAAATTCACTCATGTGCATGCGTGTTCATGCCCCCACACGGGATCATTGGCAGCCCTGGGCTCACTGCACTAGGAATTTCCCAGCCACCCTGGACTCTTCCCTCTGCAGGCTTGACCTATATTGGGGCCTTCACAGTCTCACCTTTCGTGCTTAGGCTTCATAAGCCTGCCCAGGGCTCCACTTCAGGTGAGCTGTGTTCTGGGCAGGGGCACAGGTGCTCCTCACTATAGGCGTGACCCTCTCTCTATGCCTGCTCTGTCCCATGGTGTAATAGCACCTTGTGCCCTCTGGGGGCCCTCACTAGCTCTTCTCAAACTTCTGAGTGGAGTTGCTTGGGACTTGGGACTTGGGAGGGACTGAAGACAGTCAAGTTGTCCTACCCAGCCTCTGGCAGTCTTCTGAGAGGGTAGGTGTCATCTGACCTGTTTGTTTTGGCTTCTGACCTCCTAAGGAACTCTGCCCCTCTGCCTTAGCCTTATTCCTGCCCCATTTTCAGCAATACTCACCTCTTACAACTCTTAGGGCTGCTGGAGGAAGTTAGCCCAGAACTATGTCCTGCAGGCAGGACTGCTGAGCCATCCTTCTGAGGGATCTCCACTTGTCCTGGGGACTCCACAGCTGTGTCACTACAGTGACACTTAGATCACTGTTGAAACCTGACCTTGTGTCAGTGATGCAGGAGTTCACCAAGATGGCCAGCCTCCTGCCTCTGGGAACTGGGGCCCTCCTGAGGCTACTCTCATACTGTCAGCCATTTATCTCTAGAGCCATTGAATGGTAATGACAGCCACCAGGGTTTTGTAAACTTTCTGGTATTTTCCTCCATGTACAAATGTATATGTCATGTCTCAATTTTTGTGCTTAAATAAAAATAAGATTTTCGGACAGCACTGTTTCTGATATCTCTGGTGGACTTGGGAGGGCTGTGGCTTACTGAAAGTTTGGGCTGAGGACCCACGAAAATAGGTGAAGTGACAATTTGAGATCCTTGGCAGCTGGATGAGAGACTATCAAGCCGCTCAGCTCTGAGGAGGAATGCCCTCCAACACTGAAAGGCATGAGGGAGGACCCTGGCAATGGCAACTTGACTTCTTCCAAA
>NW_004949147.1:395776-397150 GCF_000317375.1 Microtus ochrogaster
TGTGAGTTCGAGGCCAGCCTGGTCTACAAGAGCTAGTTCCAGGACAGGCTCCAAAGCTACAGAGAAACCCTGTCTCGAAAAACCAAAAAAAAAAATCAGTTTTTAATATTCTACTGTGTGTGTTGTGTGCGTGCCAGAGCGCTTGTAGTGGATCAGAGAACTTGCTGGGGTCCTCCTTCACCCACGGCGGCCCAGGGATCTCGTCCCACTGCTTCTGGTCGTGGAGGGCAGAAGGCCAGGGTCTTCCTCCCGCCCCCAACGCGGGTGGTCTCTAGGATGCTGTGTGCTGAGAGAGGCTTTTCCACGTGATAGTGTCCTCAGTCCTCGACCCACTTCCGCTTCGCCCACTAAGCCCCAGTGTCTGAAAACCGGCCTGGCAGTCCGTGGCAGAAGGTGTCACCCAGCCCGCGGCAGGCTGGGCGGAGCTTCGGAGGGGAGGCGTCGAGCTGCGCTTCCGGCGGGCGGCGCTGGGGCCGTGCGGAGTCCTGCCCCGCCGCCCCTCGAGCGCCCCCGACTTCGCCTCTGGCCGGAACCTGCGCCCCGAACCAGGAAGCACCTGGCGGCGGGCGCGGGATGGCTGGGCCCGGCTGGGGTCTTCCTCGGCTGGACGGTTTCATCCTTACCGAGCGCCTGGGCAGTGGCACGTACGCCACCGTGTACAAGGCCTACGCCAAGGTGGGTGTGGGCGGGCCGTGCCCGAGGTGTCCCTGCGCCGGGCGCCTGGCTCCTGTGCCCGCCAGCCCCGAGCAAGTGCGCCTGGGTGACCGGCCGGCCGGAGCAGGAGAGAGGCGGCCGCCTGACGCCTGGCGAGTGGAAGAGGCTGGAGCTGGCCGCCCCTCTTAGGTTTAAAAACAAACACACGCCGGTTTGCTCTGGAACGGCGGGCGAAGACGTAAGGGAACCTCGGTGTCAGTGGCTGAGGAACCGGCTCTGCACGGAAGTCGCCTTAGGGGCTGGGAGGAGTCTGAGACCAGACTCCCGGGAGGCAGGACCAGTTAGAAGGCAGAGTGGCCAGTTCTAACAACCTTGACATTCTTTTTTTTTTTTTTTTTTTTTTTTTTTTTTTTTTTTTTTTTTTGGCTGCTCCAGAAGGTTAGAAACAGGGATTTGGAGAACACTTGCTGGGTTGGGATGCCAGGATTCCTGGGTGCCTCATTGATTTGGGAAGGGGAAGCTGGGAAACTTGGAGGCCTGTGGAGAGTGGATAGACCCAGGTAAGGGGAAGGTTGCAGAGGGACCCCGAGCCCTCTCTAGCCCATGGGGCAGGTTCCCCGAAGACAGAGACCTCGCCGGGCGGTGGTGGCGCACGCCTTTAATCCCAGCACTCGGGAGGCAGAGGCAGGCGGATCTCTGTGAGTTCGAGACCAGCCTGGT
>NW_004949147.1:397250-403479 GCF_000317375.1 Microtus ochrogaster
TCTACAGAGCTAGTTCCAGGACAGGCTCCAAAGCCACAGAGAAACCCTGTCTCGAAAAACCAAAAAAAAAAAAAAAAGACAGAGACCTCAAATTTCCTGTCCTACAGAAGGATACTCGGGAGGTGGTAGCCGTAAAATGCGTGGCCAAGAAAAGTCTCAACAAGGCATCTGTGGAAAACCTCCTGACTGAGATTGAGATCCTCAAGGGCATCCGGCACCCCCACATTGTGCAGCTGAAAGACTTCCAGGTGCGAGCCTGGGGCGGGGTTCCCTCCTAAGGACGCTGGAGGAGGGACACTGCCTACAGCTGCCTCTTTACTTCCAACCACAGTGGGACAATGACAATATCTACCTCATCATGGAGTTCTGCGCAGGGGGTGACCTCTCTCGCTTCATCCACACCCGCAGGATCCTACCTGAGAAGGTGGCTCGTGTTTTCATGCAACAGCTGGGTAAAAGCCAACGGCCCTTCCTGTGTTCTCTTCCCCCCACCCCAGTGCTTCGCAGTCTCCCATGTCTGTGTCCTACCGTATGTGGGGAGTTCTTCCACATGTCGAACATGATGTAAGAACCTTGTAGACTCTTCCAGGGTCCAGTAGGTGGAACCCAAGTGCTTTAGTGAGGAAGAATGCAAAAGGACTTGGGCTTTTCGGGAGGCTCCTACAAGGAGGGAGGGCGGTGTCTTATGAAGGGTACAAAGAGCAGGCCTTTGGGAAAGTGTTTAGTGGTGGCAGGAGTTCCAGGTGATGGCGGTGCATGCCTTTAAAAAGTGACAGGAGTCTGGTGCTTCCTTGTATCCTGCAGTCCAGCCAGGACAAAGCCACAGTAATGCCTCAGGAAGAGGGTAAATGGAAGCCTGCGGCAGGGAGAGGCAGGTGGGAACTAGACTCTAATTTTCATGGGGCCCGCTCCCCAGCTAGTGCCCTGAAGTTCCTGCATGAACGAAACATCTCCCATCTGGATCTGAAGCCCCAGAACATTCTGCTGAGCTCTTTGGAGAAGCCCCATCTGAAACTGGCAGGTCTGAGTCGGGAACGGCAGGGTGATGGTGTAGAGTGGGTGAATCGTGAGCTCCTTGTTGGGCTCCCTCAGCATCCTTGTCCCCTGGGGTCCCTGTCTTCAGTCATTGGTGGCAGGTCAGGTTTGAGCCTGTCACCAAAAGGTAGCGCCTGTTCTCAGGCTGCACACACTTAAGTCCCGCAGTGCTGTGGATGGAGTTAGGGATCACTCTGGGTCAGAGATGGAGCTTAGTCTGGCAATAATGCCAGTTTGTGACCAGCATCCAGGATCAGTCTGTGAGTAGGGACCCAACTTAATCTGTCATTAGGATTAGGGCTCAGTCTGGACACCTGAGGAGAATATGGCCCTGGAAGGGTGGTCATGGCCTCTGATACAATTTGTTTTTTTTTTTTTTTTTTGTTTTGTTTTTTTGTTTTTTCGAGACAGGGTTTCTCTGTGGCTTTGGAGCCTGTCCTGGAACTAGCTCTGTAGACCAGGCTGGTCTCAAACTCACAGATATCCGCCTGTCTCTGCCTCCCGAGTGCTGGGATTAAAGGCATGCGCCACCATCGCCCAGCCTCTGATACAATTTGAAAAAGAATGGACTTGAGTTTTAGGCCAGAGAACATGCTTAGTCCTGGGAGGAGGGGCAGGAGGACTTTCAGTGCACATGGTGATTTGAGATGGGCTTCTTAGGAAGATGGTGCTTAAAAGGCTATGTGCCACGAGGAGGGTTTCCACCCCAGAGTGACTTAGGTTGAGTGCTGTGGATCATAGCACAGGGGAGGAGACAGGAGCAGTCCCGGTGAGTCTAGGGTGGGGAGGAGCTCTGACTAGAGTTACAGTAGCAGCTGGGATTTGAGCCCTGTGCCTGGCCTCTTGCCTGCAGACTTTGGCTTTGCACAGCACATGTCCCCACGAGACGAGAAGCATGTGCTGCGTGGCTCCCCACTCTACATGGCTCCTGAGATGGTGTGTCAGCGGCAGTATGATGCTCGTGTGGACCTCTGGTCTGTGGGGGTCATCCTGTATGGTGAGACCTTTGTTCCTTTACTCTCCACCCTGCTTACTCTGAACTTGGGCAAGGCTTCTCTGGGCCCCTCCTGGGTTCTGATGAAAACTGGAGGCCCCAGGGCTCTACTCCAAGGGATTTTGGTTCCTTTCCCAGGGATGAGCGAGGCAAAACTTAACCCTGTTTTCTTCCAGCCTCCCCTCTGCCTTTTTCCACAGAAGCCCTCTTTGGACAGCCTCCTTTTGCCTCCAGATCGTTCTCAGAGCTAGAAGAAAAGATTCGCAGCAATCGGGTTATTGAGGTGCGTCTTGCAGGGTCGTGGCATCCGCTGGGGATTGAGGGATTCAAGGCCCTAGGTTTTTATTCCTCTGGTGCAGACTGCAGTCTAGGCTCCAGGCCTTTCATGGTGGTGGGACATGCTCTACAATGGAAGCCTCGGATCTGGTCCATTCCTGAAGATCTAGGTCAGCCACAGCAGGCAACCAATGGGGCAAAGGCCATGATGGAGCCAGGTCCAGTCTTCCCATAGAACTGGGCTGGTGGCAAATTCCCATTTGATAGGAGCCTGGTAAAGGGTGTGTGGCTCTCTTCTTGCTTGTCACCACCTGCGTGTTCTCCTCAAGTCTCGGATAGCCCACCTCCAAATATGTACCCCTTACGGGAGTTCCTATGAAGCCTCGGGCTTTGGACTCAGTGTCATGTGTCCCTGCCATATTCCTCTGCAGCTCCCCCTTCGGCCCCAACTCTCCCTAGACTGCCGTGACCTGCTGCAGCGACTTCTAGAACGGGATCCCAGCCGTCGGATCTCCTTCAAGGACTTCTTTGCCCACCCCTGGGTGGACCTGGAGCACATGCCCAGTGGGGAGAGCCTGGCGCGGGCAGTAAGCAGACCAATGGGGATGAGGTGGGCTGGGTCTCACTTACCTACTGTGGTGGTGAACTGTCTCATAGAAGCTGAGCTGGTAGCCACAAGGCAGGTGGGATTCTGACTGGTGCTGGTCGGTGTGGCATTGGGAAGTTAGGTCTGACCGCTGATTCTCCCCTCCCCCAGACAGCCCTTGTGGTGGAGGCTGTGAAGAAGGATCAGGAAGGGGATGCTGCCACAGCGCTGTCACTCTACTGCAAGGCTCTGGACTTCTTTGTACCTGCCCTGCACTGTGAGGCCCAGACCGTTCCTATGACCTGGGTGCAGAAGGGGCAGGAGTGGGGTCAGGCTCCCCATTCAGGACCTTAGGGGAGACAATGCAGACGATAAACCTAGAGCTGGTATCTGAGGATTGCAGAGGGCTGACTGGGCGGGGATTTCCAGACAGAGTCCTCATGTGAACCCTTCACCTTCCACAGACGAAGTGGATGCCCAGCGGAAGGAGGCCATTAAGGCCAAGGTAGGGTGATCTCCCCAGGAGGAAATGGATGGACATGGAAGAAGAGGACCCAAAGATCACAAATCTCTGACAGATGGCGCTCAGATTTGGAACCTCCTCTATCACAGGATAGGGCTGGGGGAAGGATTAGGTCAGGCTAGCGTGCTTGATGTCTGACCTGGTTAGTGTGAGGCAGTCACTGAGGACCAGAGACAAATTTGGAGGTGGGTGCTGGCTGAGGGGACGGCCTTCAGCCCCTTATTCTCCTACAGGTGGGGCAGTATGTGTCCCGGGCAGAGGAGCTCAAAGCCATCGTCTCCTCCTCCAACCAGGCCCTGCTAAGGCAGGGCACATCTGTCCAAGGCCTGCTGCGAGGTAGGCTTCAGTTCTTGGACCATGCACTAGTCCTGGCAGCCCCGCTCCATCTTGACAGGGAGACTAGGTAGGCTTTCTGTGGAGAAAACAACAGGCTGCTCCCTTCACCGTGAGCCTTTCCTCTCACATCAGAGATGGCCCGTGACAAGCCTCGCCTCCTTGCTGCCCTGGAAGTGGCCTCAGCTGCCATGGCCAAGGTTTGTTTCCTTGGGAGGGGCACAGGTGGGTTGGAAGGAAACCAAGGGCACAACGTGGAATAATGTGATGTCCCTCTGTCTGGAGGAGGAAGCTGGCAAGGAGCAGGATGCCCTTGACCTGTACCAGCACAGCCTCGGGGAGCTGCTACTGCTGTTGGCAGGTAAGGCCGCAGCCCGCTTCTGCCCCTGCCTCTGGCTGCCCTGTCCTCACCATCTTTGCTCTCTTTACAGCAGAAGCCCAGGGCCGAAGGCGGGAGCTCCTTCACACTGAGGTACTCAGTGGGTGTGGGAGTAGAGTGTCTTCCTCTCCTTTTACCCAGCTGTGTCTGTGGGACCTCTTTAGACTACATATGGAATTCCCCTGCTCTCAGGTGTTTCAAGACCAGAGTGCAGGCCTCAGAATAGTGAAGTCAGTGACCCAGGACTTTGGTGCCTCGGTAAACCAAAAGTTTGTTGGGCTCCTGCAGCAGGGCAGGTTTCCTGAAGGAGGGAGCAAAGTTAGAGGATCAGAGGCAGAGGATTCCAGAGAGCGCCAAGGGTGAAGAAGCGCTTGATTTGAAGCCTGCTCACTTCTGGGTGTGCCTTCTCTTGGCAGGTTCAGAACCTCATGGCTCGAGCTGAATACCTGAAAGAGCAGATCAAGGTGGGCATGGATGAGCCACACTGGGCAGTGGGCTGTGGGTTCTTCCTCTTTGTTGTTGTGTGTGCACTGTGGCTTCTGAGTCTAGCTGTCTGCCTTACCCCTGCCATGCTTTACGTCCCACAGATAAGGGAATCTCACTGGGATGCAGCGACTCTGGACAAAGAGGGACTGTCGGAGTCTGTCCGTAGCTGTGAGTCGTGCCCTGGGGTCTGACAGCCCATAACAGGGTCCTGCCTCCCTTGCCACAGACCCAAGCCTGACGTTTCCCTTTCCCCTCCCTCAGCTTGCACACTACAATGACACCAGAAGGACTAGTGGATGGGACACAAGCCTGAGAGAAGCCGTTTACCAGCCCAGGTTCACACCCGTGCACCTGAGGCCTCCCTGGATGAACACCTCCAAGATGCCCTCATCCTAGTTCCCAGTGTTCATCTGAGCGCTCTCCACCCCTGGGGATCTGGTGGCCAGGTGTACTGAACTCTGGGAGGATTACCTTAATATGACATTGTTATTAGGTGATGTTGGCCTCAAGATATCATCACACTGTATTCTGCTCTGCAAAGAGGACATCATGCCTCTTGAGGGCACCTCTCTTCTTTCCTTGCTACCGGGCAGCTGCTGTACCTGGGCCAACCCTTCCTGGGAACCTTTTTTCTAGCCCTGCTCCCTTCTTGCACTGGAATAGGACCCTCCAGTACCCCTCAGGGACTACCTACCCTACAGAATGCAATCAGCCCTGCAGAACTCTCCAGTCTTTCCGGGAGCACACGCCTGCCGTCCTTTTCAGTACTTTAAGACAATCCTTGATGCATGAAAGTCATGTCCGTTGTAGAGATGGGGTACATGTGAGAATTCCAGGACTATCCCTGACTTGGCATAGAGGAGGGGATCCTCAGGGGGAACATGCCACCTTAGCTGTATAGTGGGTCCTGTGATAGAGCGGGGGGTTGACTGGGCCAGGGTCTTCTCTTTTGTCCTGTTAAGCCATGGATACCTCCACAGTTTATAGTTTATGTGAGCTGGAGATGAATTTACATACCTGGAATTATTGAAGGGTTTCTTTTTATTGCCCCCCCCAATCATCTTGTTTCAAATTTTTGTGTTGAAGGCTGATTTTGAATAAGGAACAGGGGAGCTGTTCTGCATCAAATAACCCCAAATCACAAGCAGTGAGAGTTTCTTTTTTTATTTGTGTGGGGGGAGTAGGGGTTATTTCTAAAGTCAGAATGTTGGTGATTTCTAATCATCCTGCCCTTAACTGCCTCCGTAGGGCAAAGTGGAGCATCCTCCTTGCCAGAGGCTGGGTGTATGTAAAGAATGCAGTTCGTTGTTTCTCTATTAAATTATTTTCTGTACTTATACATCTCTTCTTGCCTTGAGAAAATAGGTGAAGCCGGGCCGTGATGGCGCACGCCTTTAATCCTAGCACTTGGGAGGCAGAGACAGGCAGATCGCTGTGAGTTCGAGGCCAGCCTGGTCTACAAGAGCTAATTCCAGGACAGGCTCCAAAACTACAGAGAAACCCTGTCTCAAAAAACCAAAAAAAGCCGGGCGGTGGTGGTGCACGCCTTTAATCCCAGCACTCGGGAGGCAGAGGCAGGCGGATCTCTGTGAGTTTGAGACCAGCCTGGTCTACAAG
>NW_004949147.1:403579-422290 GCF_000317375.1 Microtus ochrogaster
AAAAAAAAAAAAAAGGAAAGAAAAAGAAAAAATAGGTGAAGTGTCCCTGCTCATCACCTAGGAAAGCTGGGGAGAGGGAAGCAGCAGGTGCACATCTGTCTTCCTCTCTGGGAACCCAGGAGCCCCACTGATTGGCACCATTCCTGCCCACTACCTAGTGTGTGTTGGAGAGGGGCGGGGCGGGGGGGGACAGGCCTGGAGCCCAGCCAGGCCCTTGCTGTACATACCTCAGCTTCTTCGTAGCAGGTGGCAAGCCCTCTAGAAGCCTTCTCTCTACACCATCCCACAGTGCACCCTCCATGTCCCAGGCTTCTCAGTCCCTCAAAGATCCCTAGACTGGGTAATTTCCAACAGTCTCGGGCCTACTACCATGGGTCTGTGGGTCTGATACAGGAGAGGTCAAGTCAGAAAGAATGAAATTTCTGTAGCCTTTGTCCTAGCTATTGTGGGGCAGTGTGCAACAGTGTCCTATGGGGCAGTGGGAGCTGCTGAAGTCATGGTTCTGGTGCTTGGCCCGATGCTTGGCCTGCACGGTTGGTCTGTTGGTGATGAGGCAGTGTTTATGGGCCTGTTACATAGCATGGGTACAATAAAATATTATTTTCAAGTGTAGGGAGAAAGCAAACTTCAAATTTTCTCTGGGAATGGAGCAGATAAAAAGTTTCAGTAAGAAAAATTAGGGAGAGGAAGGCAGGGATGAATGGAGAAGACTGGCTGGGAGGGAGGCAGGATAACAAAGGGTGGGGGAAGCTCACAAAAGGGCGAGGCAGAGGGGCATCGTGGCTTTAGACTTGTTTATTGTCATAGCAGCGCTGGGCAGCTGCCTGAGAGCAGGGCGTTTGAGGGGAGGACTGCATGGGACACCCAATACAGGAGGGGCATGGGAGTCTGAGGCTCTGGGAAGGGCTTCTCCCAAGTGTAGAACTGATGTCCTCCAGGAAGGTCCTGTTGCCAAGCTACCTGTGAAGCAGGTGACTAGGAGCTGGAGCAAGAGGGGAGGGGGCTCTGGAGAGCCTTTCTAGTGGCACAGGCCAAAGGAAGCTCAAGATCTGCTTTCCAAAAATTTTCCATCTGAGAGGTGGAGAGCCGCCGCCACTTCCTACCTCCCAGGCTTTCAGAGATGTCCATCCTGGAGCTCCGTCCCTTGTCCTCCCATCTCACCCAATACCAGAGTGATGCAGGGACGGCACCTGGGCCTGGACCTCACATTTTCCCAAGGGCCAGCCCCTGGAGGAGCAGCTAAGCCTCTGGAATAGACCAAAGGACACGGGTGTCTGGGCTCTGCCTGCAGCACACACCTCCCCCTTTTATAGGAAAGGATATACAGCTTAGTTCCTGCTTGTGATCTGGAAGGACTCTAGCCTGAGAGGCCAAGTTGCTGTCCCAGGCTTCTCTGAGAGGGACACGGCTGAGCCAGGAGGGGTGCAGCACATCAATGGCCACTTTTCCCCATAGTAATTCACACTACCAAGCTATCACTTGGAATACCAAACACAGACACAAACAAAACTGTGTCCTAGCTCACATGTAGACCTACATTCATGGTCCTGCCGAGTGAGGGCGGCACTGCTACACACCCCTGGACCCAGGCCAGTGACCTCCCACCCCTCCCACAAGCTCTGGGAATAGCAATGCCTGGCAGTCACAGGGTTAGAGGCAGGACTGTAGGCTCCACAGCCGTGTAGCAACCTCAGCTCTGGGATAGAGGACAGAAGCTCCCACCTCCCAGTGCTGAGCTGAGCGTCAATTGGGTCAATAGGCACTGTCAGGAGCTCAGCTGGACAAGTGACTATGCCCCAGATGTCCCCAGTGCCTGCCTAGGGCTTCCAGTGTCTGAGAAGAGACCATCTGGCGGTTGGGAGAAAGGGAGATCCTGCACATTCCAAAGCCTGGCCACCCTCCCCACCCCAGCCCTGGGAAACAGCTGGCCTTAGAAAGCTACTTGTTATTTCTGCACTCCTCTTCTCGCTGGGAACTGGGCCTGAACTGCCTGGGTGCGTGGGAGGTAGGAGACGTGGACTGTAGGGTCCAGAGGTGTCACTAATTTCTTCGGAATCCTGTGTGTTGTGGAGGCAGAGACCTTGATGTGTATGCAGTGGGGTAGGAGGTGTCCTGGGATATACTCCGGCAGAATCCCTCCCCATTTGGGGGAGTTCTTCTCATTTTCCTTAAGAAATCTACAGTAGCTCAGGGTAGGAGTTAGGGAGTAAGAAAAATTGGGCCCAGAAAGACTCTTTTTGCATCAACTCTGGACATTTCCTGTGTCCTGGAAGGGAAAGAAGGAAAGAGGAAGGGAGAAAGAGAGAGAGATGGGAGGGAAAGAGAAGGCTTGAGGCATCAAGGCCTGTTTGGGGAGGAGGTGGTTAGGCTCTGTTGCAAGGGAAATGTTGAAGGCAAATGGCTTCCTTTGTGGTCTTCACTTCCTATCAGATGGGTGGGCCAGTCCTGGAGCATGTGACTATATAAAATAAGAGTGGATCCAGGCGGTGGTGGCGCACACTTGGGAGGCAGAGGCAGGCAGATCTCTGTGAGTTCAAGGCCAGTCTGGGCTACAGAGTGAGTTCTAGGACAGGCTCCAAAGCTGCACAGAGAAACCCTGACTCAAAGAAAAAGAGTGGAGACAGAATGGGAGAACAGGAGCTTGCGTGGTTACACCCAGGGCCTGTGCTGAGGACAGTTCCAGCTTGGCTAGGTTAGCCTCTCCTGTGGAGGGCATGGAGCCAAGAATGACCATGTGGAAGGACAGAAAACTTCAGTAGCACAGCTGACAGAGATGGGGTGGGGCTCAGCCTGCCCACCTTACCCATCTTTGCCTGAGCTTCAGGCTGGTTCCTCTGCCCTAGAACCTCCTCTGCTCCATTCTGGGGACACAACACCAGGTCAGGGTCTCATGGAGTTCCTGGGACATGAGCAGGGAGTCAGTGAGAGGCAGAGTCCCCTCCCACTTCCTGACCTCAGGCACCTAACAGCCCTGCTTTGACAGGGTTCAGTGAGTGTCCCCAAGCACCCCTACCACCTGACCTGCCGTGCTGGCCTCCTTCTCAGCCAGCAAAGCACTGAGGGGGAAGGGGCTGTCCAATCCCATTAGGCAGAAGGCCCCTGAGGGTGGAGGGCTGACGTGAACCCTGCTGTTGATGCTGCTGAGGCAGCCCATGCTCTCCCCACCCCCAGCTTGGGGCTCCTCTGGGAAGGTCAGAAGAGGGTTTTGTCCAGTGGCTGCTAAGCCCTTCCCCCGGGGTGGACCAGGAGCATCTGAGAGACTCAGGTGCCTCCCTAGGCTGTTCCCCTCTCTTATTATCAGGATGTAGATCCCTTCTGTCCTCACCCCCTTGGTTTTTCCTCCCTTTCTCTCAGCTCTTCCACCTCAGCATTACCTACTCTTCCTTGTTCTTATTTTACAGGAACTTTGCCCTTGAAAACCAACTGCTTAATTCCTGCCTGTAATAGCGATGGCTTCCCCACAGGGTAGCCCTTCAGCGCAGAGGCCAGGAAGTCCCAGGTGCCTGTAGCACTTTCCTTCTGCCTGGCAAGCCCTTGGGATAACCCACTGGGGCAGCTATTTGGAACTTCCAGAACACCAATCCCCTTCCCCGCCTGCCAGCCACCAGAGAGTGTGATGACATTTGGAGTCTTCATGGAAGAAAAACATTTTTCTCTTGATTCTTCACTAAAGTCATACATGGTGTTGCTCCTAATGTAATCCTAGCACTTGGGAGGCTAGATCAGGAGAGCAAAGTTCCAGACTGGTCTGGGCTAGATAGTGATCCCCTCTCAGATACAAAGGGGCTGGAGAGATGGCTCAGTGGTTAAGAGCACTGGTTGCCCTTCCAGACACACATTCAATTCCCAACACCTACCCCATGGCAACTCAAAGTCATCTGTAGCTGCTCCAGCTCCAGGAGTATCTGATGCCCTCTTCTGGCCTCCTTGGTCACCAGGCACACCCATGGTACACATACATACATGCAAACATTCATACATATAAAACAATAAAGTTAAAATTTAAAAACTACCAAATACAGAAAGTGAGGCAATGCGGCCCAGTTGGTAAAAGTGCTTACCTAAACATGTACAAAGTCCTTGGTTAGATTCCAAGCACAGCCTAAACTGGGTGTGTTAACCTGTTCCTATAATCAAGGCACTCAGGAAGTGGTGGCAAGATGATCAGAGGTCCAAGATCATCCGTGCCTATGTAGAAGTTTGAGGCCAGCCTGAGCTACATGAGACTGTCTCAAATAGAGCAAAATAACATTAATACCAACCAATGACCAACAAAGAGAGAGAGAAACAATAATTCACTACCTAAACACAAAACTCTTTGAGGGCACCAGCTTCCAGCCTCAGGGCACCTCCCCACCAGCTGCCAGGGCCTAATGCTGCCTTTGCCAGTGGCTTTCAGTGCTGGTGGTGCCTCCACCTGTTATTTTAAAGAGTGTTACCACAGCTGGGTGTATTGGCGCACGCCTTTAACCCCAACACTCAGGAGGTAGAGACAAGCAGATCTCTGAGTTCGAGGCCAGCCTGGTCTACAGAGTGAGTTCCAGAACAGCCAAAGATACACAGAGAAACCCTGTCTCAAAAAAAAAAAGTGTTACTAGGACTGATAGAGGGTATTCTTATTCTTAAGGGAGTGGGTGTAGCTCAGTTGTAGAATACTTGCCTTAGTATGCAGTGTATGAGGCCCTGGGTCCCCAGCACTACCAAGAATAAAAGAAAAAAGAAAACAAATGGCTACTCTTTGAAACACATATTATTTTGGGGGGAGAGAACTCTTCATTTCCTAGGAGCAACACAGGCTCAGAGAAGTAAAGAACCTACTTGGGGACACACAGCAGAGCCAGGCTGGAGCATGGTGACCCTCCCTTTGGGTTTCATTCTCCATCTCTTAGGTGAGGGGACACAACAGGACAGATGTCCCACCTTCCCATGCACCTCTCCATCCAGCTGGCTGCCACGCCCTCCTCTAACTCTTGGTGCTCAGACTTGGTGCTCCCTCAGTGAAGCCCCCACCCCCACATGTGGCCCTGAGAGGGCCTCTTGTCGAGGCTGACACTAAACAGTCCCACAGAAGCCTCCTTTTCTCGTTCCTCTCCAAGAGCCCTCTGAAGCTGGGGTGAGGCGATAGAGAATGCCCCTCCAAGGGCAGGCGTGAGGCCTGCGAACTCCAAGTCAGCAGGACGTGGGAAGAGTCATGCCATTTGGAATTTTTATTTTCCACTCAACGAGAAGAGGAAATTCCAACTATGGAATCTAGAGAATTCTACAGGAACAGAACAAATTCTGGCTGGGCCCTGGGCCCAGAGTCGGTCTGGAGCTGTTGGCGCTACTGTTCAGTGCCAGCTCCATCCTTGGCACCCCGCCCCTCACACAGCATTGCTCCGCTCCCAGAGCCCACAGTGGCAGCTGTGTGATGCTGTGGCTGCAGCTGCTGCCCTGCCCAAGAAGGGATGTGAGCTCTGTTCTGAGCGGTCAGGGATGCCAATCAGGAGAGAATTTTAGAAATCACTTAGTCCATCCCCACTTTACAGATGGCGAGACAAAACCCGAAAGGAGCAGCTTCTAGGATGATAAAGGTGGGGATAGAAACAGGCTTCCTGTGTGCCCAGAGTCCCTCTGAGCATCCAAGTGCTGGTATCTGCAGGGGCTGGCAACCCAAGGGGTGTGTGTCTATGTGTGCCAGGATGCATCTGTGGCAAATGAGCCAGGGCTCCTGTATCCTTCTGTGAGTGCTCTTGTGTGAAAGAACAGGGGACTGTACCCAGAGAGGGTTGGGCTAATCCTATCAACTTGGCAACCTTTCTGGGCCGAAGAGGCAGAGAAGGAAGAATGAGGACTTTGCTGGCAATAAAGAGGATGAGTCAGAGCCCAGGCTGGACATGGACGAGAAGGCTCTGGGGCTAGGCTGGGACGGGGTGGGGGGAGCCCAAGATGGAATGGAGGTATCTGGAAGCTGAGACACTCTCCTAGCCCTCACATGGGACCAGCCCTCTGGCCATCCCAGAGGTAACCCCAGGGGAAGTGGTCACATGATGTGGCACTTCTCAGCTGATTGCTTGAGGTCCCCTAGTGTAGTCTGGGCCTTGTCCTTGAGTGAGCTGAGGTCTAAGCCAGGGAGGCTGGCCAGCTGTCCCAGCACAGAGGCCTTATCTTCTTCTTCCTCCGTGTCCTCTTCGATCATCTTGGCTAGCTCCCGAGGCAGTTCCACGTCTCCTCCTGCCAGCTGGATCTGGCTTTCATCTGTCTCATTCTGCAGGGAAGAGAGATGAGACAAGGGTGGAGGTCTAGGAGGACCTAGCAGGCTTGGTTCTGGGGCCCTGAATTCGTGGAGGCTATATTCCAGTGAGGTCAGCATCTGTCCCCACACCTGAGTCAAGCCTTCCGTGGGTAGACACGGAGACTTTGCACTTCCTAACCTTGCAGCTTTTACGTGGCCTTAGTCACCTGGGATACTGAAGGACTAGCAGAGAGACCAGTCAAAAGGAAAATGTCACTCTGTTATGGTAGGCTGAGTCATGTGTTGACTGTGGCTAACTCCACTGAATGGCACAACGAAACCAGTGATGGGTACCAGTTATTAATACCCAGTCTATGGTTGACAGGGACCTAGGTGCTTTTAAAATTTTTTAGATTTATTTTCTTATGTTGAAGTGTATGTGCACATGTGGGGGGTGCTCTTGGAGGCCTGAAGAGGGTATCAAACCCCTGGAGCTGGAGTTACAGGCAGTTGTGAACTTCTGATGTACACGCTGAGAACTAAACTGCAGTCTTCTGCAAGAGCAACAGGTGGTCATAGTCTAGCACCAAGAATGCTTTTTCTTGCCGGGCGGTGGTGGTGCACGCCTTTAATCCCAGCACTCGGGAGGCAGAGGCAGGCGGATCTCTGTGAGTTTGAGACCAGCCTTGGCTCCAAAACCACAGAGAAACCCTGTCTCGAAAAAAAAAAAAAAAAAGAATGCTTTTTCGTTTTGTGACTAAAAAATATCTAGAAAAATGCCAGCCATGGCCGGGCGGTGGTGGCGCATGCCTTTAATCCCAGCACTCGGGAGGCAGAGGCAGGCGGATCTCTGTGAGTTTGAGACCAGCCTGGTCTACAGAGCTAGTTCCAGGACAGGCTCCAAAACCACAGAGAAACCCTGTCTCGAAAAACCAAAAAAAAAAAAAAAATGCCAGCCATGGTGGCATACACCTTTAATCCCAGAAGGCAGAGGCAGGCAGATCTCTGAGTCTGAGGCCAGCTTAGTCTACAGAGCTACAAAGCTACACAAAGAAACCCTGTCTCAAAAACAAAACAAATGATCAAACAAAAAGACCAAAATAAAACTAGGAAAACTAGGAGTGGGGATCAATGCCTTTACTCTCAACACTAGGGAGGCCAGTGGATCTTTATGAGTTCAAAGCTAGTCTGACCTAGCACCTCAAGTTCCAGGCCAGCCAGCGATACATAATGAGACCTGTCTCAAAACAAGCAAACAAACAAGCAAAAACTACGGGAAAAATGAGAAGTGGTCACAGCTGTGACCTCAGCACTGAGTGCAAGTGGAAGGGTCAGGAGTTCAGGGTCATCCTCAGCAGGATGGAACCTGTTAGGTCTACTTCAGAAATTAAAATTTTTAAAAAAGGAGACAGATTTTAAACAATTTGCCTAAGATCTTACAACGAGGAAGGTAAGTGGTAAGCTAGATTCAGACCTGTGTCACTCATTCCAATATCTGTACTCCTTTGGCACCTGCTGAGAGCCACCACACTCCCCTAGGCCTTGGGGGAGGGTCTTCTCCTACATCCCACACTGCTGTACCCAAATCTTGCCTTTTCTGCTAGACTCCGAATTCCCTCACAGCAGAATAATGTCTCTTCCACGTTTAGTGTAAGCATTTGAACCATGACCCCATTGCTACCCAGATTTTCAATAATACGGATGTTCAATAATGCAAATTTTCTGAACCAGGTTTGCCTGTGAGAGACTTGTGGGAAATCAATGGCAGCCAAGGGCTCAGTAAACACTTGCTGGATGAGTAAATGTGATGCAACATATTTGATCTCTGAAGTCAAGGCCAAGGCTATGGCATCCTACTCCTTGGAGTCTAGCACAGCTCTGGACACACAAAAGTGATATTCTTGGAAGTGGCTTGTTCCATGTAGAAGTGGCACATTTGTATGCTAATCTAGTGTTGCAGCATCTTGGGAAGAATGGGGCAGAGGCTTCTGAGACAAAGACAGGCTAAGGGGGTACCTTATTCTTTGTAGGTAGACCCCCATATCCGGGAAAGTAGCCTGAGGGCTGGAATAGGTAAAGGCCCAATAGCCATGGGCTTGAGTTCTCACCCACTGGCTGTAAGACCTTACGAGTCCCTTAGTCTCCCTGAGTTGTTTCCTTTTTCACACACGTAGTGAGAACTATCTAGCAGCTTTGTTGAGGGTCCGCTGAGGACAGGAAGGTAAATGCCTGGTGCACAGGAGGCAGAGCTGTGTTCTCTCCTCCTGCCAGCTCTCCACACGCATTCAACAGCCCCACAACGGCTCACCCTTTATAAGGTCTTCTTTCTTACTCCTCTGTGCCTTCATGAGCCAGGCTTGAACCAGGTGGGAGAGGAGGGAGTGAAGGAAACAAGGACTGACTCCATAAACACAAACCTGTAAGCTTCCAAAGGCCCAGGGTCTGTCTCAGCTCCGAGAGGAGGTGAATGAATGAATGAGTTGAATGAATGAGTGAGTGGATAAGAAAAGGAAAATGTAATCAAGCACCTTGTGGGTCTGCAGGACTGAGAGCTGAGGGGCCCTGAGGGAAGTCCAGCTCCTAGTGCTCAGGGTCCCAGTAGCACCTCATAATTTAGGCCCTGGATACCTTGGGCAGACGGTATTTGTCTCTGAAGTGACTCCGCAGTGTGGCCCGTTCCGCCTTCCTCTGTGTGAACTGTGCATCTCGCTCCATTCTGCATGGGAAAAGGACACCAGCTGTGAAGTCCCCTCAGAGGTTGAGAGAAGTTTTGGGAAGTCAGCAAAGGAAGGGCTAAGATGGCCTGGAAGACCTGGGAGGAGGCTGCATGGGTTCTCCAGTCCCCAGCTGACCTATGCCCAGTCATCTCAGACTGACTTAACTTTTGCTACCAGCTTGTCACAGCGTCCTTCCTTGATATTCACCACTCCTGCCAATGAACAGAGTTGACTGGGTGGGATCCTGACTCTCTCTGTCTCAGATAATCCTAATATACGTCCTTTGCAATGGCTGCCTGGGGTCTGCCGGTCCTTCTCAGCAAGCTGTGTGGAGCAAGCAGTGAAGGCATGTGTGGGCTCTCTGGATGTGGCCCATGGCTCCACCACTGCCACTTGTCGTGTGTCCTTCAGTAAATCACTTAGCTTCCTCTTCTGTAAACTGGGGATGAAACTTTGCAGTTCACAAGGCAGCCAAGATTAAACAAAATGACAATAGCCAACATTTCATGAAGACCTGCCTTGTGCCAGGTGACGCACTAAAGGGTTAACATGTGTGACGTCATCAGCTCTCACGGATACATAAAGCACGGGTTGTGATTATCACTCCCATCTTCCAGAAGGGAAAAGGAGCCACAGAAATGTTAAGGGACTTTCCTAAAGTTACTCGGCTAGTAAGCAAAATGAGGTTCCGGACCAAGCAACCTCACCCCAAAACTCAGACCCTAGTTCACTATCTCTGCTCTGCCCTAGAACTACTGCACACAGTAGGCTCAGTATCTATGAATAGCCCTATCCTGGATCTGTGCCCATGACTCTGTGCCCTGCTGATAAAAAGCACTTTTCTTACAGTCTCAGGCTCAGAGGAGCCCCAGTTGGAAACAGGCAGTTAAGACCAGATCGGATTAAGGGATTACCTATTTCATCAGAGATGCACGTGCAGTCTCCCCCCCCCCAAAGGCACTCATCACCCTCCCCCCAACTCCCCCTGGTCCAGAGGATGAAGATGGAACAGGGTCTGGATTTTGAAGAAACGGGATGGTTGTGAAAGTAGCCGAGTGCCCCTCCCGCCCGCTCACCGTTTAGGTGATGTAAAGGGAAGCTCTGACCCAAGGGTGGGCAGAGCAGCGTTAGCGTATTTGTGTGTGGGTCACAGGAGCCAAGAAGGAATTCCACTTACTTCTCCTCCACCAGTTGCTTCTGATACTCCTCGTACTCTTCTCGGCTCATGCCCTGTGCTTCGGCTGCAGACTTGTCTCCATCCCCTTTGTCCTCGCCGCCCCCCAGGCTTCCGGTGAGGTTCTTCAGCTGGCCACCCACCATAGACTTCACCATGAACGCCATGGTCTTCTCTGGCCACTGCACCAGGCGCCTGGTTCGCCGGAGCCTACTTCAGCACTAAGTCCCAGGGACAGCTCCGGCAGCGCGCGCTCGCCCCACGCTTTGCTCGCTGCCGCCTCTACCTTCCCAAACCCCTCCTCACGGGAGGGGGGGCCGGGGGGACATGCACGGGGCTGAGAAGCCTGGACCACGTGCCCGCTCCTCACTCCGCCTTTCCCATGTGCCTTCTTTAGCGCCAGCCAAGCTCTGCTCGGCTACTGCTGACAGCTGATTAGGGCTTGTTTGTGGTGTTGGGGTCGCTGCCCTGGGAGAAGGGGCTGTACTGATGTGTGCCTTGATCCCTGCATCCCCGAGAACCAGGACTTCAGCTTGGAGCACACGGTAGCCTCAACCAACACCCCTAGCCTTGGGTCCTATTCCATCCTCCAATCTGCTGACCCTAGCAGCTACAAGGCTAGGAAGTGGGGAGACCGCAAGAGCTGATCAGGAATTCTAGTTACATGGTTCGGTGAGTCTGCACTCAGTTTCTCTGTCACATGTCTGCCCTGCTGTCCCTGGGGCCTCAGGGAGTGGGGAAGGGGAGTGTTGTTTGGGGGTACTGAAAAGATGAGCCAGAAGGAAACCCAGGGGACTCTCCTTGTCCTTGGTGAGTTCAGGGGCAGAATTGTGCACAGCTGTCTCCCTTTGTCTCGGCAGCCCAGAGGAAAAGGCTGTGGGAGTATCTGACCCTTGGCCTTCCTGCCCTCTTGAACCCTATTCCTGCCACCCAGAGAAGATGGAAAGCTACCAGGTAAATGAGGGGATCAGCACAGCGCGAGGAACATCACCTTTAATATGATGAACTTGCCAAAAGCAAAGATGTGGGCACTCAGGAAGGATACTGGTCAAATCCTCCATCCTCCGTTTGTCTCCCCATAAGACATGGCTTTGAGTTGGGTCAAGCATGCATGCTGGAGGGGACAGGCTGTCTCCTTAGAGCCCCCAGGGTCCTAGGGATGGGCAACATGGGCTCTAGAGGAAGGCTTCCTGTGGACAGGTACTCCTGGAGCCTCTTGTCCAGCTCCTGCCTGCTGCCAGAGAGAAAAAGTTACTTGAGTCTTCCTTCTGAAACCAAGACTCACACTTGTCTCTCAATACACAGTGTACCATGGCCTCCCATATTCTATGACCTTCTATGGCTCCCTTGACATGCCACAGACATTCACATTTTACCCTGGCATTTGAAGTCTTTCTGGGTGGCTTAGTGCCAAAGCTGCACTCCTGTGCACACATTTTCTTCTTTCTTTTTTAGAGAAGAGAAGATCTCACTATGTAGCCCAGGCTCGTCCAGACTTCATCATCCCTCTGTCCCAGCCTTCCAAGTGCTGAGATTAAAGACGTTCATTTCTAATCCAGAACAACCAGGTTCCTTGCCCGGTCTTGTAAATTGGCCCTGCACTTTACTTCAACAATATTCAATTGCTGCATTTTTTCTTTCCCCTAAAGATGTTTTTTCATGCCTCCACGCTTTTTCTGATGCTATTCCCTCTGCATCAATGTCTTTACCTATTTTGCCAAGCTGGAAAACTCTTAGTCACTTTGATGACCCAAATCAAATATCCTTTCCAGGTCAATTCCCTGATCCCCATAAACCCCCACCCCCAAGATGATTCCGTTGCTTTTTCCCGGCTCTCCAAGCTTCCCAGCCATCACAGCACTGCTGGCCGTCAGGTAATTTTCAGATGCTCACGCTAGAGTGAGCTCTGTGGGGCAGGACCAGATGGAACTGGGGCCTGAGCGGGTGTCTGGGCTTGATAAGTGAGGTGTCGCTGCTCTGTATTCTGCTCCCAGCCTTCTGGTGAACTGGGTAGCTCCCGTCTGAGCTTTGGGGTCCCCTACTTCAAGTTCACCGGTTGTAGACCAGAACCAAGATATAAATGTTCTATGGGAAGTCCTGCCTGTGGGAAGGCTCACCTGAAGTTCATGTAGCAGAAGAAGCCTACAGTCTGAATGACAAGGAAGAACAGGAAGATGCTGGTCCGAAGACATGTAGAAGTTCCTGGGAGCCAGCCTGATGGGCGGGGAGCCTTGGCTGTCCTTTTCTGAAAGGGGAAAGCATGAGGCCTTGCCTCAGCTTCTAATCCAGGAGAGGGGAGGGGGACTGAATCCATGCCTTGCATGGTCCCTATTTAGCTCCCTCAAGCTTGGGCTATCTGGGGCTATCTGGGGCTGTCATCTAGAACAAGGAAAAAAGACAAGTGTCCAAAACTGCTTCCTTCTCCACTCTTGCATGGTTCCATCTGTGGCAATAGCTCAGAAGAGACAGGCCCTGGAATCATCAACAGACCAAAGGTCTAAGAGATGAGAAAAGGAGAGGCAGATGGGGACATGATGGCAAGGGAAAGAACAAGGAAGGACAGAAGCTCAGGGGAAGTCAGTATCACTGTTGAACCTGAGTGGTCCCTGGCAAGGTCTACCCCACTTCCCCTCTGGTCATCTAGGGCATTTGGGTAGTTCTGACTTTGTGGGCCTTCCTCTTGAGGAAAAGAGTGCAAAGACAGCCAGGTGGTGGTGGTGCACTCCTTTAATCTCAGCATTTGGGAGGCAGAGGCAGGTAGATCTCTATGAGTTTGAGACCAGCCTGGTCTACAGAGCAAGTTCCAGGACTACACAGAGAAATCCTGTCTTGAAAAACAAGAGAGAGAGAGAGAGAGAGAGAGAGAGAGAGAGAGAGAGAGAGAGAGAATATGAAATTTGTGTTCTTGTGTCCTTTCATGTCCATGTGCAGGCGCATATAGATACATAGATGTGCCTGTTGGGGTACTGGACAAATTCTCCAAAGCTGTAGAAGTGTTAGAAAAAGGGTGGCAGAGACCAGACCTCAAGGATGAGCACCTTGTACAATCCACTACTTCTTACCACCAGATCCCGGAGGTCCTTCTGCAGGAGGCTGAGGATCTGGTCCAGTTCAAAAAAGTGATGCTTAGTACCCACAGGCAGATAGAAGACCTGGGCTCCTGAAGCCATTTGGGCAGCTGCTTTCCTGGTGGTGTGGTGGGGCATGGAAATCAAGAAAGATGATCCATTATCCTTTTTGGTTGTACCCAAATTACCTAATCTCTTCCCATAATCCCCCAAGCCAGCACATGGTAAAGAATAAATATCATTGATAGAGTCTTATCCTTGGGGCCATTTTTTTTTTACTCTAAAAAAAAAAAAAATTTGGGACAGGACATGCCTCCTCCCTCTTCCAAGATGTTCTAAGTTTTGCAGGGCATTTGAGCCCTCTATAAAGTAAGCGCCGAGACTCACTGCTTTCTCGGTCCTGCTGACAAAAAAAAAAAAAAAAAAAAAAAAAAAAAAAAAACCGCTCCCTAGAACCTGAGACAATTTTAGCATATACAAAGAATTCTCCGAAAGTGTCTGTCTATGGACCAGGCTCCCTGGGCTCTGCTTTTCATCTCTAGCCCAGGGGAATTAGCTCTTCTCAGGCTCTTGCCCTCTGCCACCCCCAGGTATCTAGAAGGAGGGTATACATCCACAGGATCCATAATGTTCAAGGGATCTTCCCACCCCCAGAGCTCTAAGGGGAGCTCTGCAGGCAAGGGTGAGCCAGAGTGAGATTCTGGGAGACCGGAGGCAAAATAACCTCACATCATTTCCTCCAAAGGGCCTCATCTTGGCTGGGCTTCCTCCAAGAACCTCCATCAAAATGTATGCCCTCGGGGGCTGAGGAGACAGTTCAGTGGGTAGAAGTGCTTGCTTTGCAAGTACAAGGACCTGAGTCCACATTCCCAGCACACAGGTAAAAAAGCCATGTATGGCTACATCCCCATCATGGGGCGGGGCTGGGCGGGGCGGGTGGGCAGGAATCTGACAGAGGCAGGATGACAGAGGATCCTTGTTTCCCTCTCAGTCTCCATCGGCACTCTACCCCTTATCCCCCTTACCTCATCTCCTGCAGGGCCTGGAGCAGAGTCCGCTGTCCATAGAGCAGGGTGCTGACCTTAGCAGTGTTCTACAGGAGAGCCAGCTCTTATCTAGTGTCCAGAGTAGAGTGCCCCTCTCCTCAGGGTCCATGTTCCCCAGGGATATTTTACTCTTCTTCATGGCCTTACTTAATAACCACGGTTCTCCCCCTTTTGGGACACACTGAACTCCCATAGATGTTATCCATCTGGGTTTCTGGGGTTTCTGAGTTTCTGGGGGACCCAAAGGTGTGATGTTTCTCCCGAAAGGGACCTCTAGGCTTTCCACAAATTCTTCTCCCTTTTTAAAAGGATCTCTCTGTGTCTTTCTCCTAGGCTGTGATCCAAAATGAGGGTCAGCACTGGTTAGAATCCAGTAATGGGCCCAAGTCTGGCAAAGTGACCTGGAGACATAGCTGACCCTTTGGAGGGTGGGCAGAATCATGCCAGTGGGGTCTAGGGCATGAAGGCAGGACCAGAAATACCTGGAGTGTGGGCCTTTCCCCTCTGTGTCACTCCAAAAGTCTAGCCTAGATTTCTCTGGAGTGAGAACAAAATATTAAAGCCCTGGGCTGGGAGAGCCCAGCAAACCGTGTGTGAGCAGCCAGCTCCCTCTGCCCACTAGCTTGCACTTTGGCTGGGTTTACCTTTCACTCCCCAAGTCAGAGCATGTCCAGGGAATGATACAGGGGTGGGGGTGGGGACAGACGAGGAGGGAGGAGCCAGAGTGGTAGCAGAGATGAAATGAGGATTCTGGTGCAGCAGAGCATTTAAGCAAGTCTTATGCAAATACACGTGAGGCTATATGCCAATCAGTGCCTAGTCTATTTCTGCCATTTGTCTGTAGACTGGATTCCAAATACCTGGCATCTCTTCTCTGCAGCCCAGGCCTGTGGCTCCAGGACAACTGCTATGTGTTAATGTCCTCTTACATACCTCTCCGATGCATCCTGTGACCTGCTCTCCTCTCTCTCCAAGTTTTGACAAGGCTAGCTCTAGACTGCCACTATTCTTACAAGCTGTGGGTGGAGACTAGGGTGCCCCAGGGTCACTCACCCAGCCTCTCTCAGGCCTGATTTGGACTGTAGGCCCCAGCTGCTGTTTCCACTTCCTCTCAGCCTGGTCCAACTGCCTGGAGAGAGCCTGGAGGGCCTGCAGGATCTGGCTTTGTCTGCCCAGTATATCCTCCAGGTCAAAGAATCTTTCCCCTGGGGATTGGGGCAAAGCCAAACTGGAAAGGTCGCTGGGGTGGGGCAGCAGATCCTGCTTTGGAGTGGCACATGAGGAGGTGTAGATTCTGCTTCTAAGACCCTCCCCTGGAAAGTGGGTCTGAAGGTCAGCAAGCAGGGTAAGCAATAGGAAAGTGCTTGCCAGGAAAACCTGATAATGTAAGTTTGATTCCCAGATCCCCAGAACCCATGTAGAGGTGGAAGGAGAAAATAGATTCCACAAAGTTTGTCCTCTGACTGTCACACAAATGCTCTTGTACACACACACACACACACACACACACACACGTGCGCTGGAAAAGAAAATGTGTCTTGGGGGCGGGTCTCATAGGAATAGGTCAGAATGCCCAGGTTCTGCCTAGATACGACCTCCTTGGGCCTCCATTTCTCCACTGGTTAATGGACTTCGGGTTCTAAGGACAGTGACCTGTGGCCTTCAATGTGCTACAGCCCCACCTGCCTGCTCCTGGGTCCTTACCTTCTTCCTGGACTTCAGAGCCCAGTGGTCGAACGCTGTCCTTGCTGGTGCCCAGGGCCAGCCTTGCCTGCAGTTCTTCCAATTTCCTAGCCAGGAGGAACTGCTCCTTCACCATGAATGTCTGGGGGGCCACCTGGAAGAGAAAGACAAAAGGTCAAACCCCAAATGCGTGAGAGTCCTGTGGGGGACAGCCTTCCCTCAGGGCCCCTGGGAGCCCAGTCTCCCTCCCAAACCATAGACTCACTGGGACCAAGGAGGAACCCACAGCTCAACCACCAGGGCCCCATGGAGCCCAGCAGCCGTATGAGCCCCATATCTACCACAGCTTCACTTCTTTCTCTGCTCACTGTGAGCTCAGGCCTTTGGACATTTTAAGCCTTCAGGTATGGTGCTCATTTAGGCTCATCTCTTTCAGGCATCCTTTTCTCCCCTCTTTGCTGGCCCAGCCCCTTCTTTAGGGTTCCTTCTCTTCCCTCTCCCAACCCCCACCCTGGGCTTTTTTTTTTTTTTGTTTTGTTTTTTGATGTTTTTGAGACAAGATCCTAACTGTGCAGCCCTAACCTAGTACTCACAGAAATCCACCCCCCTTTCTGCCTCCTGAGTGTTGGAATTAAAGGTGAATACCACCTAGGGGTCCTAAAGGACAAACCCTGGCCCCTACACTACCCAACCCAAGGCCTGACTTCAGCAGGGCTCAGAGAGCTAGCTAGCTGGGATGAAAACTAGAATGTCAGGTCTAAGGATGTCCTGTTGTGAGTGGAGGCATCTGAGGAGAGCTGTGTCTCTGAGCTACCTTTTCTAGGCGGAAAGGACTGGCATTACCTCTGGACCTGGTTCCCTCAAACTGAAGGTCAGGAAGGACAGGACATCATGGTCATCTGGAAGAGGGGCAGATGAAAGGAAGATAAGGAACTTTTCACCCAGCAGCCTATCCATCCAGACTCTAGTATTTTCTGGGAAAATGAGAGGCTTGCATGACTCTGGACGACTTTGACCTTTATCTTACGGGGAAGGTATGAAGGTCAAATAGACAAGCGTGTGGGATGTCTGGGTTGAACTACACAGCCAAAGAGAGACAGCCCAACAGCCATGCAGTAGCCCACGGGACACCTAAGGCTGCTGCTACTGCAATCCCGAGCACACAGTGGCTGCTGCCGCAGCAAGCTCACAACCATGTCCCTCTTCTCTCCTTAGAAACCTTCTACGGCTCCTCGGTACCCAGGGTCTAAAGACTTAAGTCCTGGCATTCACAGGCTCCAGTACTCTGGTTCAGCCTGCTTTTCAGTTGCAGGACTCTCCATGGCTCTCCACTACAAGACACCCTGCTGTTGCGATTCCCTACTATAGCTTGTGCTGTCCCCCCTCTCGCCATCCGCAGCATCCAGGAACGTGACTTTATGGATATTGATACGAGAATATAAAATTCCTCATGTGTATATCATTTGAGAGGTGTGTGTGTGTGTGTGTGTGTGTGTGTGTGTGTGTGTGTGTGTGTGTGTGAGGGTCTCATGAGGCCCAGGTTGACCTCTGAATCTGCTATGTAGCAGAGGGTAACTTTGAACTCCTGACTCCCCCACCTCTCCCTTCCTAGTGATGTGATTCACAGGCGTGCACCACCACACCTGGGATCCAGAATGCCGCAGGAGTACTCACCAACAGAACTACAGTCTCAGTCTCCCCTCTGAGACTCTCAAGAGCTCTTTAAGGACAGTGTGACCTCCTGACGGAGAAGTCAGAGACAGGGTGTGACCAGCCCAGACCACTTGATGAGGAAGTAGTTGACACCATACAAAGGTGTTTTAGAATAAATAAGGTTTTGTCATCATCAAACACAGCCCTCCCTCTTACCTATCTGGTAGGGTCCTCACCTGCTAAGGTGCTGGTGGCTGCTGAGACCCCAAAGAAGCCTCCAGGGCCCAAGAGCAGGGACTCCACATTGACACAGAGCTCTTCAGGGTTGTTGGGAGTAAGACCTCCACTCAAGGACACCTGAGGGGGATGGGCAGAGTGAGCTCCTGCCTCTGCCTGGTCTCAGGATAAGGCACTGACCCCTACTCAGCCTCACTGGCTTCAGATCTGAGGGAAGATAGAAACTACACAGCTTGGGACCAGAATGGCATGAAAATGATATGGATGTTGGTTTCATGTGAGCCGTGTATGTTCATGAAAATGATATGGGTGCCTTGTATGTTTCACGTGAGCCTTGTATGTTCTGGGTGTCTTAAGATTCTTTGTATGATACTCAAGTCCACATGGATCAAAAGCCTCAACATAAATGCAGAGAAGGTGGAGAACAAGCTTGAACTCATTGGCACAGGAGACATATTCCTGAGCAGACCACCAATAGCACAGGCTCTAGGATAGACAATTAGTAAATGGAACCTCATGAAACTGAAAAGCTTCTGTGAGGACAAGGGCGCCATTCATAGAACAAAACAGCAGCCTACAGAATGGGAAAAGCTCTTCACCAACCCCACATCTGACAAAATATATAAATAGCTCAAGAAACTAGACATAAAAAAATAATCCAATCAAAAATGGGGGTACAGAGTTAAACAGATAGAATCTCAAATGGCTGAGAAACACTTAAGAAATGTTCAACACATTTAAGCCATCAGGGAAATGCAAATCAAAACAACTCTGAGATTCCATCCTGTCAGAACGGCTAAGATAAAGAAACATGAGCCATAGCCGGGCGATGGTGGCGCACGCCTTTAGTCCCAGCACTCGGGAGGCAGAGGCAGGCGGATCTCTGTGAGTTTGAGACCAGCCTGGTCTACAAGAGCTC
>NW_004949147.1:422390-427701 GCF_000317375.1 Microtus ochrogaster
AAAAAAAAAAAAAAAAAAAAAAAAAAAAACCAAAAAAAAAAACAAACAAACATGAGCCACAGCTCATGCTGTCAAGGATGTGAAACAAGGGGAAGACTCCTCCACTGCTGGTGGGATAGCAAACTTGTTCAGCGACTTTGGAAATCAATACAGCAATTTCTCAGAAAATTGGAAATCAATCTACCTCAAGACCCAGCTATACCACTCCTGGGCATATACCCAAAGGATGCTCCATTACACCACAAGGACATTTGCTCAACTATGTTCATAACAGCTTATTCATAATAACCAGAAACTGGAAACAACCTAGATGCCCCTCAGCCAGAGAATGGATAAAGAAAATGTGGTACGGGCTGGAGAGATGGCTTAGAGGTTAAGAGCACTGGCTGCTCTTCCAGAGGTCCCGAGTTCAATTCCCAGCAACCACATGGTGGCTCACAACCATCTGTACTGAGATCTGGCACCCTCTTCTGGTGTGTGGGCATACATCAAGGCAGAATGTTGTATACATAATAAATAAATAAATCTTTAAAAAAAAAGAAAGAAAGAAAATGTGGTACATTAATACAATGGAGTACTACTCAGCTGTAAAAAGCAATGACATCATGAAATTTTCAGGCAAATGGATAGAACTAGAAAAAATCACCCTGAATGAAGTAACCCAGACCCAGAAAGCCAAACATGGTGTGTACTCACTCATTAGTGAATTGATCTGTAAAGGAGAGGATAACTATGCTTCAGTCCACACACCCAGAGAAGCTAAGTAACAAAGAGAGCTCAAGGGGTGAGTGTATAAATCTCCCTGGGAAGGGGAAATAGAATAGACATCGAGGGTGGAGGGAGGCAGGGGTGGAAAGGAACAGGAGGGATCAGGTTGAGGGGAGCATGGAGGGAAAGAGTACTTGGAGAGATAACTGGGATTGGGGGGCATCTTGGGGATGAGCTAAAAACCTATTGCAATGGAAACTCCCAAGAATCGATGAAGGTGACCCTAGTGAAGACTCCTAGCAATGGGGAACACAGAGCCTAAACTAGCCATCTTCTGTAACCAGGCAAGACCTCCAGTGGAGGAACTGGGACACCAGTCCAGCCACAAAACCTTTGACCTACAATTTGTCCTGCCTGCAAGATGTACTGGGGTAAAGGTGGCACAGAAACTGTGGGAGTGTCCAACTAATGACTGGTCCAGCTTGAGACCCATGCCAGGAGAGAGAGCCACCCCTGATACTGCCTGGAGGGCCAGGACCCAGAGGCTGGACAGCCCAGAGACCTAGGATAGAACCAAACAAGACTGAAGGGAAAAACAGTCAATGAAATGATTCCTAATATTATACTGCTATACTCATAGGCTGGTGCCTAGCCCAATTGCCATCAGAGAGGCTTCATCCAGCAACTGATGGAAACAGATGCAGAGACCCGCAGCCGAACATTAGATGGACCTTGGAGAATCCTGTGGAAGAGGGGAAGGAAGGATTGTAGGAGCCAGGGGGTCAAGGACACCACAAGAAAACCCACAAAATCAACTAACCTGGACTCAAAGGGGCTCACAGAGACTGAACTGACAATCAGAGAGCTTGTGCGGGGCTTGCCGAGGTGTGTGTATGCACAGTCATATAGTTTGGTCTTCTTATGGGACTCTTTTTTTAAAATATTTATTTATTTATTATTTATACAGTTAGCCAGAAGAGGGTACCAGACCTCATTACAGATGGTTGTGGGCCACCATGTGGTTGCTGGGAATTGAACTCAGGACCTTTGGAAGAGCAGGCAATGCTCTTAACCGCTGAGCCATCTCTCCAGCCCCATTCTTATGGGACTTTTTTTTTTATAAAAGATTTTATTTATTTATTATGTATAGAAAGTCTGCCTCCATGTATGCCTGCAGGCCAGAGGGTGCCAGATCTCATTACAGATGGTTGTGAGCCACCATGTAGTTGCTGGGAAGTGAACTCAGGACCTTTGGAAAAGCAGGCAGTGCTTTTAACCACTGAGTCATTTCCCCAGCCCAGACTCTTCTAGAGGTCCTGAATTCAATTCCCAGCAGCCGTATGGTGGGTCACAACCATCTATAATAAGATCTGATGCCCTCTTCTGGCCTGCAGGCATACATGTAGGCAGACCACTGTATCACCATAATAAATAAATCTTTTTTGTTTGTTTTTCAAGACAGGGTTTCTCTGTGTATCTCTGGCTGTCCTAGAACTCACAGGGATTCGCCTGCTTCTGCCTCCCTGACTGCTAAGATTAAAGGCGTTTGGCACCATTGCCTGGCTCAAATAAATAAATCTTAAAAAAAAATAAAGAAAGAAACGAAGAGGAATGGATGGGAGAGGGAGAGGAGGGGAGAGGAAGGAGAGAAAATGGCGGTCCAATGCAGAAAAAGAAAAAAGACAAAAGAAACAAAATGCCCCCACCAAAAAAATGTATTATCATTTAAAAAAAACCCTTTGTGTGAGCGGAAGAGCACCTGTGAGTACGATCTGAGTGTACCAGAGCCATGTATGTAAGCATAGGTGTGAAGACACGCGTGTGAGTGACATGGGTCACAGGCATGAAGCTGTTGGAACGCTAGGCACCCCCAAAACTCATCCCTACCTCCCACTGGAGGCTCCCACAGAAACAGCAGGGGTGACTCACTTGCAGCCTCTGCCTCCAGTAGGTGATCCGAGCTCGGAAGGGATGTGGCCAGTTCCTGAAGTTCTGCTGACAGGAGCCCAGCTCGCGGACAGTTCCATCCCTACAGACACTTGGAATGCAGCCAGCCCTTACAGACCCACAGACTGGCCTGGCCAATGGGGGACATCCCAGGAGCAACTCTGTTCAAGCCTGAATTAATTATCACTGTCCCCATTAGGTGACTTGGCCTGGAATAAGTTCCTGCTGTCTAGCTTGAGGCTCCCTTGCAATAGTTTGCTTCCTTGGCCAGAGAAGAAGGAAGAAGAAAGAAATTGCTGCGTGGCAATGTTGGCTGGAACCTGAGAGTTCCCAGGAGCCAGGGGCATCTGCAAAGGGACAGAGGCCCAGGCTAACTGTGGGATTTCCAATTTCTATCCCCCAGCTCACCTCTCAAGCCCACTGCCCCTCCCCCATTCTACTTTCCTTAAGCTTCAAGGCCTGTCCCTTTCCTTTCTTTGTGGGGGGTGGGGAAAGGGGTCCGAGACAAGATTTCTCTATAGCTTTGGAGCCTGTCCTGGAACTAGCTCTTTTTTTTTTTTTAAATATTTCTTATTGTTTATTTACTTTATATTATGTGCACTGCTGTGAAGGTGTCAGATCCCTTGGAACTGGATCTTTAGACAGTTGTGAGCTGCCATGTGGGTGCTGGGAACTGAACCCAGGTCCTCTGGAAGGTCAATCAGTGCTCTTAACCGCTGAGCCATCTCTCCAGCCCTGAAACTAGCTCTTGTAGACCAGGCTGACCTCAAACTCACAGAGATCCACTTGCCTCTGCCTCCTGAGTGCTGGGATTAAAGGTGTTCGCCACCACTGCTCTGTGGCTCAGACTGTTTGGAGGCAGACAGGAGACCTGTCCTAAAGGCCAAGGAAAATATGGCTAGTTTACCTTTCCCTCAGAAAGGCTCAGCAGGCCCAGGGAATTAGGAGCAGAGAGTTGGGCCGGAGTTTCTCTGGTTCATGGGTGCACACTCTGGGACCTATTCAGCCGAGTGTTGGGTAGCAGAGAGCAGGGAGAAGCCAGATTCAAGGCAGCAACTGCCTGGCTGTATAACCTTGGGCAAGTTTGCTCCCCTTCCCAGAGCCCAGACCTGTTGTCTTTCAAATGAGGATAATAATTGCAACTACCTCATAACAGTGTTATGAGTATTCACAAGACAATGTCAAATGTCTGGGCACTGTGCCTGGTATACAGTAAGCCCAAATCCATAAATGTCAGCAATTATCCTAATTGTGATGGGCTAAGGATGTTTGCGGAGACACACTGACAAACCAGTCCAGCCACTTAGGGCAGCCAGCTGGGGAAGGACGGGAGGCCACCTCAGCTGGGAGTTAAGAGAGCAGTGCAGCTAGTGCCTAGATCTTCCCTGGCCACTGCTGTGAAACCATTCAGGGCAATGAGCCTTTCTGGGCCTACGTGTCCTCACCTACCAAGCCATTCTTAATAAGGACATCTGGAGTGAGAACCTCATGGTAGTTTGGGTCTTGATCGCTTTACCTGGGGCTGGTAAGCTAATGACTGGAGAAAGATGGAGCGGTCAGCCAGAAGAGCAAGCACACTGTAGCCCTGGCTCCTGACATGCAGCTCAGACCAGTGGGAAAGGGTTCCAGGGCTCATAATGAGAGGTCAGCGAAGGTGGCAGGTCTAGGAGGGGTGGGCTCTTTAGGTGAGGAAGTCCAGGGAAGGGGGAGGTCAGTTCCCTCAGACCCTTACCCAAGGTGCTCCTGGAGGCCATGCCCATCACTGGCCAGCACTCGAATGGCAGGGCTGTTCTGCATGGGAGGTGACAATCAGCCTGAGCCTCAGGCACAGTCAGGAGATTGAGGGTCAGAGTTAAAACAGGCGGGAGAATGGGCAGGAGATGACTACCCACCTGGATATTGTTGGCAGAGGAATCAAAGAAGATTTTGATGCCATCCCATGAGACCAGCCCCTCTGGGACAGAGCCGACTTGACCCTTGTCCCGGATGTACCACATGGCCTGCAAGTTCCAGGCCCATGGGTCAGAAACTCTGAAGGATACTGGTACCTGGGATTTAGCACCCACCTCCCCAACAGATATGAGTAAGGATCACTCACCATACCCAGGGCTCCCCAGCGCCCCGGTCCAGTCACCCTCATCTGCATCTCCACTTCCCAGTCAGGGAAGGAGACAGAGATCTTGCTCCACACAGCACCACTACGGTTCTTCATAGACGGAGCCAGCCGCACTTCCTCTAGGCCTGGTATGGCATCTGTGGAGCAGGGCAGTTGGGGAACCACAAGACCCTCTTCTCCCACCTGTCTCACTGGTGAAAGTTGAGCCCTGGGTATCGAAAGACCTTGTCATTTGATATGGGGCTGGCGGGTGAGATGCAAGAGTCCATGGGGGAAATTGGACCGGCATCCAGCTGGTAAGTGTTACCCAGAAAAAGCAGCAAGAGCCAGTCCTTTCCTGTGTTCCACTTCAGCCTCACTGAAAGTCTATGCCATCGATTTTTATACGATTTCATTTTATGGGGCTGGGGATGGAGCCCAGTTGGTAGAGTTCTTGCCTAGTAAACACAAAGCTCTGAGTTCCATCCCCAGTGTCCCCCTAAAATTGAGTGAGGTAGCACACACCTGTAATCCCAGCACAGAAGGGGGCAGACACGACTG
>NW_004949147.1:428196-480369 GCF_000317375.1 Microtus ochrogaster
AGTTCGAGACCAGCCTGGTCTACAGAGCTAGTTCCAGGACAGGCTCCAAAGCCACAGAGAAACCCTGTCTCAAAAAAACCAAAAAAAAAAAAAAACAACAACAACAACAAAAAAAAACAATATTCTGTCTGTGTGTATGTCTGCAGGCCACAAGAGGGCACCAGACCCCATTACAGATGGTTGTGAGCTACCACGTGGTTGCTGGGAATTGAACTCAGGACCTTTGGAAGAGCAGACAATACTCTTAACCTCTGAGCCATCTCTCCAGCCCCCTCTACCTGGTTTTGTGTGGGACTCAGATTCCAACCCAAGGGCCTTGAACATGCAAACAAGCACTCTGAGCTGAGCTGGCCCAACACTGAGCAGCACTGCTTGCCCAATGCTTTTTTTCTCATACTTTAAAACATTAATGTGGCCAGGTGGTGGTGGCGCACGCCTTTAATTCCAGTCCTTGGGAGGCAGAAGCAGGTGGATCTCAATGAGTTTGAGGCCAGCCTGGTCTACAGAGCAAGTTCCAGGACAGCCAAGACTGCTACACAGAAGAAACCCTGTCTCAAAAAGAAAAGTGTGTGTGTGTGTGTGTGTGTGTGTGTGTGCGCACATGCAGGCACATACATAGAGGTCAGAGGACAACTTTCAATAGTCTTCCAATAGCTGTTGTCTCCTTCCACTGTGGGGTTCTGGAAATCAAATGCAGGCTGTCAGGGTTTTACTAGCTAAGCCATCTCAACTCTTCTTATAATAAAGACAGGGTCTTGCCAAGCAGTCCTGGCTAGCCTCAAGCTCTTGATTCTCCTGCCTCAGCCTCCTGAGTGCTGAGATTACAGGCCTATACCACCAAACCCAGCCCTAGGAGATTTGCAGGAGGTAAGGCTTATCTGACTAAGCTTACATACTCATCTTTATGCGGAGTGTCTGGGACTTCACCCCAGACTGAGAACCTGACTCAGTTCTGGGTATCCAGGCTGGCACAGGGGAGCGTTGGGTGGGGCTCTGATAAAGGAGAGATGAATGAATCAACTATAATTATATCGCCTGGTGATCTTGGAGGATGTCCCTCTACCCCCCACATGCTCTGTGACACCTTAGACGTGGCAAGGCTCTGAGCAGAGAGCACTGGCTCTGCACTGTCCCTAAGGCAGCACCTGGCTGTGAAGGAGCCCATTCTCTGTTTACCCCCTGGGCTTCGGAGGAGGAGGATCAAAGTTTCTGCCATCTTGGAGCTTCTTAGGAATCAGACCATTGTTCAGAACTTGTATCTCAGATAGAAATACATAGCCAACCTTCCTTTTCTTTTTGCTTTGTGAGCTAGGAGGATCTGAACAAAATTCATGGCTGGGCAAAACTCACAGTATATTTTGAAAATGAGTCATGTTCTTGGGCTCAATTCATGACCTACTTTGACCCTGAATTTAAAATCCTGCATATTGTATAGTTTTCAGGACATCATCACAGACCCTTTATGAAAAAGATCAGACAAATTGTAGGTCTGGGTTTGGAAGACCCTGAGCACAGACCTGTGAGTTAAGATCCTCTCCTGTCTGCTTCCACCTCTATGCCACAGGGAAGGGCCTGGTGTTCACTGTAACAAAATAGCTGTACACATAGGGCCTCCCTTCCAGCAGACCTCTAGCTCGGGATGAGGACAGCAGAGTATAGTGATGTTTTATTTATGTTTTAATAAATTAAAGCTTGCCTGAAAATCAGAGGGCAAAGCTAAGCCCTAGAAGCTAGGCAGTGGTGGCACATGCCTTTAATCCCAGGATTTGGGAGACAGAGGTGGATGGATCTCTGTGAGTTCAAGGCCATCCTGGGCTACGTAAGATTTGTGCAGAAACAGATCCAGGTGGTGGGGCCTACCACCTTTAATCTTAGTAGCAGGGAGTCACGTGCCTTTAATCCCAGCACTAGAGGGGATACAGACAGGAGGAGACAGAGGCTCAGAGCTCAGTCTGCCGTCGCCCAGCCTTGGCAGAGGGAAGACTTCTCTAGTGGCTTGGCTCTTCTGCTTTTCTGATCTTCAGGAAAGCTTTACTTATTAAAACACAAATAAAATATCACTATAGCAGAAAGGAGACTTTTCCCTGTTCAAGACGCCTTGTTATTGTGTGTCAGGCATATTAGGTGTGTGCATGAGTGTACGTGTGCACACCTGTGTGTTCACAGTCAGAAGGCAGAGGGAGAGGAGGCTGCAAGTAGGGGTCCTGGGGCAGAGGAGTGGCACAGGAGAAACTAAAGCTGGGAGGTGATGTGGGATTGTGGTGCTCTCTGGCCACAACCCCATCCCTCTCCCCGAGTCTTGCATCCTTCACCCTCCTCTTTAGCTGCGATCCTCTGTTGTCCTGCAAGCCCAATAGCTTCTTCTGCCAGTGCCTCCATGTCCTACACACACACACACACACACACACACACACACACACACACACACACACACACTCCCATGAACAAAGAAAGCATGTCTTGAAAGACAAAGCAGCTGGGTATGGCAGAGCAGGAGACTGGTCGGAGAGGGGTCTTGGGCCAGGCACTGTCGCCCCCGTGTTACCCCTTTCGCTATAGAGCACCTTTCACCCCTGCTGTCCATCTGGCTAGAGGCCCTCTGGCACTCTGAAGGACCCTGGGCATGGCCAGTCCCCTTTTGTTCCTCACCTCCGTGGTGGCTCCAGAAGGGTATTCCAATCCCCGGAACTGCCAGCCTTGGTCCCTTGAAGCTAAGCTTGTACTCAAACCTGCGTTGAGGAGGGTAGCTCCTTTCAGCACTGTACAGAGCCAGCAGTGGGAAAAGAAGGCAGAGGGAAGGTGATGGACCTCCGGTCCCCAGCATTGCAAAGGAGCTGATTTCTGGGCACCAGGATTATCCTGGCTATGAGATAATGATGGGATCCAGGATGCACCGTCAGGCAGGGAGATAACCCGGGACCTTCCAGGATCTTGGTTTTTGACTCTGTGCACCTCACCCCTCAAAACACACATCCTGTTTCTCTTGCAGGTCTGATCTTAGGCCCCACCCTCCCTCACCTCCACCCTGCAGCCTTGACTGTCCCCTGGGCTCCTTGCCAATTTGAGCTTCGCCCCTGTTCTTTGGCTTACTCTGCCTTCCCATTTTCCCTCAGCTCCAGTAGCTGGTGACAGGATGGGGTGCTAAGGGATGCTCAGTGCCAGGCCCTGCTCTTCCTTGTTGAGGGGGGTAGTCTTTGCACCCTCTCCTTCAGCAGCACATGCTTATTCTACTCTCTGGCCTCCCACCCGGCCCCTTCCCCCCCTCTTCAGCTGTGGCCCTCTGTGATCCTGTGCACCAGGTAGCTCATTCTGCCAGTGCCTCTGGGTCCCCCACAAATGCATTCCATAAATAAGGAAAGTGTGTCTTAAAGATAAAGCAGCTGGCCCATATGCCTATAATCTTGGCACTCAGAAGGCTGAAGCAGGAGGACCGCTGTGAGTTTGATAAGACTAGTAAATAGCAGGCCAGTCGGGGCAACACAGTAAAAACAGAAATGAGGCTGGGTGTGGTGACACCTGTAATTTTAGCACCTGGAGGGCAGAAGCAGGGGGGTCTTTATTAGTTCAAGATTAGCCTGGTTTGTACTGTGAGTTTCAGGCCAGACATGACATAATGATACAGTGAGGCTCTCCCTTGTAAAAAAAAAAAAAAAAGCAAAGTATAACTGGGTGTGGTGGCTCATGCTAGTGATCTCAGTACCTACAAGGTAGGAGGATTACTCCGAGTTCAAGGCCAGCCTGGGCTCTGTAGTGAGGTCCTGTCTCACAAAAGATGGATGAGGGGTGGGATTGGATGGAAGGGAGAGCAAGTACAAATGCAATGTATAGAACTTGTTTGGAGTGTAATTTTAATCTAACTGGAAAAAAATAAAAGTTGGGAAAATTGGAATAACGGGTATTTGATGAGATATAAAGAATTGTTGTAGCTGGGCGGTGGTGGCACACGCCTGTAATCCCAGCACTCGGGAGGCAGAGGCAGGCGGATCTGTGAGTTCTCGGGGTCAGCCTGGTCTACAAGATCTGGTCCCAGAACAAGCTCCAAATCTACAGAAAAACCCCCCCCAAAAAAAAAAAAAAAAAAAAAAAAAAAAAAAGAAAAAAAAAGAAAAAAAAAGAATTGTTGTTAAATTTTTGGTGTAATATATTGGGGTTATAGTTTTTTAGTATTTAGGAAATTTTTTAGGTGTAATATGGTACTGAGTTTATGGTTTTTCAGTATTTAGGAGAAATATACTAAAGCTTTCTGGATGAATTTACGTTTGAGATTTGCTCTCACATGTCTCAAAGCCTGGGACAAGCAGGTGGTATAGACAGTGCAGGTCAGACGTAACTGTTGAAATGGATAGTAGGAATGAATATGTAATAGCCCTGACTATCCTGGAACTCACTCTGTAGAGCAGGCTGATCTGGGCTGATCTTTAGCACACGGAGATCTGCCTGCCTCTGCCTCCCAAGTGCTGGAACTAAAGGTGTGCTCCACCATGTCCAGCTTACAATTGTTCTGTTTGTTTGTTTGTTGTGAGACAAGATCTCACTTTATAGCCCTAGCTGCCCTAGAATGTGCTATCTAGACCAGGCTGGTCTCAAACTCACAGCGACCCACCTATCTCTTCCTTCTGTCTTTCTCGCCTGATTCTTCATCAGTTTTATGTGGTGTGGGCAATCAAACCTAGGACTTATTTCCAGGCAAGCAATCTACCAACTGAGCTATATCCTCAGGCTCGCCTTCTACTTCCTATTCTTCCTTTCTTTTCTTTCATGTTGGAGGTCCAACCCAGGGAGCCCTACCACTGAGCTACACTCCAGCCTACTCTTTACATAATAAAAAAAAATTATTGAAAGGTAAGAAATGCTAATTTCCAAACTTTCCATCCAGATAAAGGTTGGCTTTCCATGCAGCCTTTCAAGCATGTCTGGGCTGTGTTCAGTTGAGTAGTCCCAGGCTGTGAACACACACATTTAGGACATGGTAAAGGAAGTCACTGTACCATGCTCAACCACTTTCACCTTCCCAGCTAATCTCAGGAAAAAATGGATCCTCCTACACCCCTGCTTCCTGGCTCTCACCTCTATCCAAGCAAGGTATTGTGTAGCCATTTCCTTGTGAGTTTTAACAAACCACCTTGATGGAAGTTCACTGAAATCTAGTAAATTCTAAAGACTAAGAGAATTTTGAGGGAAGGACAGCTCCTTAAGACTCAAGAGTTTCTAAAAGGAGGCTCATTAGACCCAGGAAACACACAGTTCAGAACTCTCAGAAGTCCCTGAAACTAATGAGATGTGTAAGAGTCTCCAGGTTATCTAAGGATGAACTACTGAGGAGGTTCAGACTTGTGGAGCTTCCTAGCAGACGCTGTGATCTGTGCAGTTTCTTGCAAGCTGTGCAGCAAGTTCCAGAGACTCCCATTTTCATCCATGTATCAACGCATCTGCTTTTGAGTTCTTCCTCCTCCTCCTGTAAATGACCCCTCACCCATACTCCTGCAAGTAACCCCGGTGAACTCACTGGTTCACCAAATTGGACCATGGCAGTATCCTTACTTTTGTCTGTTTCCTACTGGAACCAATTAGATATTTGTTAACATCACACAGGGCCTCTGGCTTAGAGAATACTTCACATCGCAGCCTCCATGCAGCACTGCCTACGATCTTGCTCACCCTTCGCCTTCACTGGACTCTCCCTTTGCTGTGCTCACCTCTGTTCCCTTAGTCCTCTGCTCCCTGCACGGCCCCTTTGTCAGCTGGTGTCCCTTCCCAGCCTCATAAGCTGGGGTCCTCAGGTCCCTTCCCTCCTCTATACCTGCCTGCTAGGATTTCTCATCTCTGCTCTTAGTTTCCACCACGAGGGATTCCCAAATCCCTTCTTCCAGCCCAGCCTCCCCAGGGGCTACAGGCATGGATAGCTCTGCAAGGAACCGTTCTATTGTATGCCCCCAAATTCCGGATATCCTGTTTAGTGGGATCTCTGCTCCAGCACACCCTCCCCAGGCTCCTCACCCCAGGGGTCAGAGGATGTCATTGTACCCAAACACCCTCCCGCCTCCTCCACTTCTGCCATCACTAACTTAAATGAGCTCTTGTCACTTTTAGCCTGTAACTTTGTGTCTCAATCTTTCTGGACCTTGGCTTTTTTAACTACAATGTGCTGTATACTACAGATAAATACTGCATATAACCATATGACATAGTATATAAGAGGTGTCTGGAGGGTTACGTGACAACGTGTGTATAGACCAGGGCCTGACACACACAGTGTTGGGCAGCTCAGCAAAACAGCAGCTGGGTTGACCTTCATCTCTGCTCTCCTGTTTGCCCAGCTCAAGTATCACCCATCACGTCTGTTCTCTTGACAGCAGCTTCCCCACAATTTCTGGTTCCCTTTCTGAACTCAGTCCAGGCTAGAAACTCTTTAGATTTCAGATGTTCCCCTTATTCCTCTGTCCTGCACAGGCCAATGGTAGCCCCTAGTCTGTACACAGTTGCTTAAAGTTGGGCTCCACTTTGGTCTGTGAAGCCACGTGAGGTCTGGGCCCTGCTTTCTTAGCTTTCTTTGCTCCCAAACCGCACTCCTCAGCTCTGAATGCATCTTTCTTAGGAATATCACCACCTCTACCTCTGTTCCTCATGTGCCCTTCTTTTGATAAGGAACACCCTCACCACCACCCAATACTCACCCTTTACTGAGTGCCTGGAAAGTGGCCTGCACCTCCTGATGCCTCAGCCTTATTTGGCTGGCTACTGGCAGTAGGTGACACCCCAAAGGATTTCTGGGCAGCAAGCTGACTTCTGAGAAGGTTCCCCCATCTGTCCACAATGTTAGGGGTACCCTCTAGGTTAGGAGTTATGTCATGCTCATTTACAACAACCTAACAGTCACACAGACAGCTGGAGGATAGGAGAAACTCAGTATAAACAGAAAGCAAAAGCTGGGGCTGAGGCTCAGCTGGCAGAGTGCTAGCCTAGCAAACACCAAGTCCTGTGTTTCATTCCTAGGACTGCATACAGTGGGCCTGGAGTCACAGGCTGGTGTTTCCAGCACCTGGGAAATGGGGGTAGGAGCCTCGGTAATGTAAGTTCATCTCAGCAAAAAACAAAAAAGAAAAAAGGATAAACTATGCTGATGGGTTAGCTCAATCCTATTGTTAGAACACGTGCCTATCATTTGTGAGGTCTTGGGTCTCTGGCACTTTATACAGATATCAAAAACAACCCCCCCCCAAAAAAAACCCTTTAAAAATAAAACAAAAACAGAAAGGGGAAAGGAAATATAGAGAAGGGAGCTAGAGGCAGGACAGGATAAGGGAGAGAAGCTGAAGGACCCTCAGGTCTCAGGTGACCTAGACCTGTGCCTGCTCTGACTCTGCTCCTCTACAAGTCTCTGTTGCTGGCTTCTAAACAGAGATGGTGGTCTGAAATTAGCCTCTGTATTTATGATTTAGATATCAATGTTACAAATCAGCTCCCACCCACGCTGCTGTCATTTTTGTTTTCTTCCTAAGACAGGGTCTCACCCTGTAACCTGACTGGTCTAGAACTCTCTATGTAGTCCAAGTGGCTTTGAACTCCTAATCCTCCTGCCCTCTCACCCTGAAAGGGCTGGGGTTACAGCACTGTGTGAATCTGGTTTCAATTTGATCATTAAACATTCACCAGGGCCTCAGTGTGAATCCTCCGCGGTTTCAGAGACCAGCTCCAAGGAAAGCTCTGACCCCCAATGCCTTCTCAGCAGTTTGGTTTCCCTTCAGAATTTAGACACGACCCAATGTTCTTTCCTCAGACAATTGACTCCCTCTCCTCCCAGTCCCAGATACATTTTCCTGCTACGGGCCTGACCAGACACAGGTCACTCTGGCCAGTCTCCTTGGACTTGGACACTAATGCCTCAGTCTCTCTACGCCTCTGGGAGGCAGGACCCCAGTGGTTTCCCCTATCGAAGGCCTCTCCCTGGGCCTTAGGGACACCACCTCCCTGCTCCCTCCTAATCTCAAACTTGTCCTCCTCTGTGCCCTGCACAGGCAATTTTTAGTTTTTTTTGAAGACAGGGTCTCAATAAGTAGCCCAGGCTGGCCTCTAATGCGTTATCTACCTGGCTCAGTCTCTCGAGCGCTGGGTTTGCAGGCTTGTGAATGTACTCTTCCTGACCTGCTGAGAGCCCCTCAGGTTCTGTCCCATGCCCTTTCCTACCACTGGACCTCATCCTTCAGGTTCAGTCCATCCACTGGAACTCGCCACTTCCTTCTCCAGCCTGCATCTTAACAATTCCCTACTTCTTGGCAGTTTCAAAAACACACAACTCAGACTGCCCTCATCACAACCGGGATGGTCTCTTCTGGTCCTCTTGATTGGCAGGTGCCTAGCTACTGCTTTGCTCACACCCAGCCGGCAGGGAAGTCAGAGGCCTGTCTGGCTTCTCCCTCTCCTTCACTCTGGAGCATGGAGACTTACTGACCCCTTACAGCTCTCACCACCCTACTCACACTACCCTACTGGGACCGAGGGTGATCACTTTGAAAATGGCATGTCTCTGAAGCCCCAAACCTGTCACTGAATTCCAACTCGTGGCTTGATAGGAAACACGTAGGCCACACCCTTCCACCCGCAGGCCCCTCGCTTATCTCCCAGTGCTGTCCATCGGTGTCCGGTTGTCCAAGGTTTGTCTTCACTCATCTGAGTTCCCAGACCTGTTGTTTCCTCTCCCTGGGGTATCATCTGTGTTTGCACCCACCCTGAGCTCAGCATGGACGACACTCTGGTGTTGGGTGTTCCTTCACAACGGAAGAGCCTATCATTGTCTGTGTGTCTGTCCGCTCAACCACAAATTCCACAGGGTCCACGCTGCTGCAATCATCCAGCCTAGTCTATACTCCGCAGATACCTGGACATTTACAGATGAATGACTGAGCTGCCTGCTTTCTCACAAAAATCAGCCTGCAGTATGTGCAGAGGGGGCCTTGGTGGGCAAAGCTGTTTGGGAGGGACAGGAAAACAGTGGGTCTGGGAGGTAGACATAAGACATGCTTCAAGCCAAAACTCCTGGGGCTCGGGTCCTGTAACTGGGGGAGGGCCAGGACCAAGAGACAAAGGGAACCTCCCTATTTATCTCAAATGAATCAAGTCTCTCCTACCTGCCTGAGTTCTACCACCCTTGGACAACCTGAGGGGAGAAAAGCCCAGGGCCCACCCTCATTTCCCATTTGTCTATCCCAGTTGGGGTAGAAGGAAAGTGCCTCAATCCATGCAATGCCCAGGAAGGTCAAGGCTTGGCACACAGTAGGGGTGAGACAACCCTATGGTCCTAGCAAGCCTCAGGCCTGGCACACAGTAGGGGTGAGAAAAAGAAGGCCGTCACATGTTAGATGAAATGTGAGAATCACCAGTGGCTCCCTTTCCATCACCCCTGAGGTCAGTATCTTCGAGGCATGTTTATCTGGGCTCTTGTCCCAGGGCCACAGCTCATCGGGGCAGGCCTGGACTTCCATTCCAGTTCTTTGTGCTTCAGACCATGACAACGTGACAGGAGAGGCAGCCAGATACCCAGGCAGCAGCCCACGGGCTGGTCCCAGGGCCCAAGGCAGCCCTGGTGCTGGGATCAGGCAGCAGCTGGTAGGAACAGACAGGCGGTGAGCGCTCCCCCATGGGCAGACACAGGACACTGGCTCGTGCAGCTGACACAAAGAGGCGCTACATCTTCTGGCCATGCTTCCCTCTCAGCCCCACTCACAGAGACAGGGGAATGGACAAGATGGCATGGGAAGACGACTGGGCAGACAGGCAGGCTCGGCGGAGAAAGCGCCGAGGCTGGGTGGCGGTGTCCTCATGGGAGTGGTTTATTACAATTCCATCTCACAAGGCGGTGGGTGAGCGGCCACAGCACATGAAATCCAAGCCCCTGACAGACGCCTGCCTCGGGCACATGCAAACAGTGCAACATGGTCAAGCGCAAACATAGGCGACCGAGGCAACACTGGACATGGAACACGGGATGGGGAACAGGCTGGGGTGATCGGTCCCTAGAGAGAGGCTGATTCCTCCCCCACCCCCAGGGGCAGGACAGGAAAAATAAGATTCGTACTTCTTGTAAAATGCCCATTTGCTGGGTACTTTCTTTCTCCTTATGTTGAAAAATAATAAAAAATAAACACACGGAAAAAAATCTCAAAAAAAGGCAAGGAATAAAACTCTAAGAAGGCGAGTGATGGAAGGCCAAGAGAGGGCTGACCACTGTGGGCACTGCCTCCCGCTCCTGTCCTCCTCCCTTCTCAGCCCCTTCAGTGGGCGCCCCAAGCCCTATAGGTGGGTCCATGAGAGAAGATGCCAGGCCTAGGTGGGGTCCCTGGGGGGCCAGAAGGGACAGGCAGGTCAGAGGCAAGAGGCCTACCAGCCCGCTGGGGCTCAGTTCAAGTTCAGGCCCAGTGAGCAGCAGGCACCAGATCTGTGATCTTCTAGGCCCTGTCCCTGCAGGCCCACAGCCTAGGCGGAGGCAGAGGTCACAGATGCAGCTCATGGGTTCTGATGTGCTCCAGCTGCTCTCGAAGCTGCAGGAAGGTGGGCCGTGTGGCAGCATCCAGGTGCCAGCAGTTCTTCATAACGTCGTAGACTGCAGGCGGGCAGCCATCTGGGGCGTCCATCTTATAGCCCTTTTCCACCCGAGGGACGACGTCCTTCAGGGGCTGTGAGCAGGTGGCATGTGAGTTCAATGCCTTACCACAGAAAGGACTCCTACCCAGAATTCCTCAGGACAGAGCTGAGGTACTAGGCTCCAGCCAGGGAGGTGGTTCCCATAGGATGCTACTATTGCCACCCCGCCAACAGCTTCTGCAATGCAATGGCTTCCAGACCCATACTCACAATTCTTGGATAAGGCACTCGCCCAAAGGAATAGATTTCCCAGAGAAGGATTCCGAAACTCCACACATCGGACTTGGTGGAAAATTTCTGCCATGTGATAAGATAATCAGCATTGACTTTAGGAAGCTCGGGAAAGGGGGTGAACCAGGACCCTCGCTCACCTTCTCTCTCAAGGCTTCAGGAGCTGTCCACTTAACTGGCAGTTTGCCTGTATCCTGAGTGCTGGAAGCTTCCTTGGTGAGGCCAAAGTCACTGACTTTGGCCACGTTGTCCTCAGACACCAGCACGTTCCGGGCAGCCAAGTCCCGGTGCACAAAATTGTTGCCCTCCAGGTACTCCATAGCCTCACAGACGTCTCTGAGGACAGGACAGCCACACGTCCCTCAGACTGGGGCTCCCACAGCATGGCAGGGGTCTCAGGATTCTTAGCCCCACCCCAGGCTGCATCACTCACAGTGAGAATTTGAGGAGACAGTCTCCGCCTAGCACCGAACGACCACGTGATCGAAGATAGTCAACCAAGCTCCCCTGGGGCAGGACAGAAAGGGATGTGAGGGTGGGGGACACCTTGGCTTGGAGAGGTGGCATGACTTGTTTAAAGTCAGTCAATAAGTGACTGGTCAAGACTGGCTACTTCAAAGCTCCGTGGGGCCAAGGCAGAGGGGCTGGGGGAACAGTGAGAGGCTGAGGAGCACCTACCTTGGCCATGTACTCCGTGACAATGTAGAGCCCGCCCTTTTCCTCCACAATCACACCCAGTAGCTGGACTAGGTTGCTGTGCCGAAGTTGCCTGACAAGGCAGGACAGGGTGGTCTGAGTCGGCCAGCCTCCTCCCCTCCACCCAGGCCCCAGGCAGCCTGCCCGCCCTGTGCCTGTCTCTACTCACGTCATGACAGAGGCTTCAGCCAGGAAGGCCTGGGCAGTGGCATCGTTCTTGATGCACTTAACTGCAACTCTGTTCCCCCGATAATCACCCAGCATCACATCTGGGGGGAGAAGGGAGGGGCGCTGTTTCCTGGACTCCTGAAGCTTCTCACCCCTCCCCACCGGTTCCCTTAACTCACCCCCAAACTCCCCCTTCCCAATCGTCTGTAGCAGCTTCAGTTCCTTCATGTTCAGGGCCCAGCCACCTGTGGGCGGGGCGGAAAGGCAGCAGTCAGTGAGGTGAACACTAGTTGGGGTCATTTGATTCTTTCAGATGTGGGTGTCTGAGGTCTCCAAGCCGCCAGGGTAGGACAGAAGTGGGAGTGGGAGTGTGGGGGGCGGGGAGTGGGCATGTGGGAGGTGTAGTGGGCACTCACTGCGGTAGAATTCATCTTGGGCCGCCACTGTGCCCTCCATGACCTTTGGTTTGATGAGTCGTGTGCAGAGTCCATCGGCATCTGTGGTGTAGTGCTGCAGAGGGAGGGCAGGCCCTCAGAACCAGACCCACTGGGCCTCACTTTTCATTGACTCACGCATGGCTCAGGCCTGACCACCAGAGGGCAGCAGAGGCCAGCTCACAGAGCCCCGAGCTGCTTTGTGTGGAGAGGGTTCCTCATTTCAAGAAGGGTGGGAATGCCTGTCACCCCACCCACCCTGGGTCACTAGACTCCCCGTTGCCACTACTGCTTTGGGCCTCACCAGCATCTTAAGGTAAACAGCAAAGCTTGGCCTGCTCCCTACTCCAGCCTTGAGCCAGGTGTACTCAGGGCCGATGTAAGCTAGAGACAGGATGAGGGAGCTTGGAGGGAACCTACAGTTTTCCAATGCCAAGTATGGTCTGGGCAGAGCTGGCAGAGCTGGCATTGGAAGCTGCAAGAACCTGTGGGTGGGCCGGGCGGTGGTGGCGCCCAGCACTCGGGAGGCAGAGGCAGGCGGATCTCTGTGAGTTTGAGGCCGGCCTGGTCTAGAAGAGCTAGTTCCAGGACAGGAACCAAAAGCTATGGAGAAACCCTGTCTCGAAAATTAAAAAAAAGAACCTGTGGGTGTACAGAGCCCTCAAGGACCCTGATGGCCAAGGTACACCTTCAGCCATGAGGTTCCAAGTGGCAGAGGAAGTGAGCTCTGGATCAGATGGGCTCAAAGCCTAGTGGCCCCTCCAACGTATAGATGAGACCTTCACTGAGCCGGAACTTTGTGTCCATACTTATAAGCTGGGGCCCTTGTTGGGGTACTATGGGCACCAAATACTATGGCCCTGGCCACAGCAGGTGCTCCACTGAGGTGTGAGAAGCCAAGACTCCCAGAAGCTGTCAACGTGTCCAGGTTACTCTGCCAGGTGAGTAGGGCCAGGTTTCTGCTAAATGTCCTTAGATGGACTCAGGTATGTCTGAGTGTGGGGAGGAAGGGGAGTTTCCTCAGGCACACACACTCTGCGCTCACCTCCACCAGCTGCATGAGGTTCTCGAAGTACACCTCCTCATCAATGCTCAGCTTGCTTGCATGGTACATGATGCGGTAGTGTTCCACCTTGCCTTCACAGCTCACACACAGTGTGTAGTCCCCGGGGTAGTTGGTGCTTTCCCGCACCAGGAACAAGCCTGTCTCTGGTGGGTAGAGAAGCCGCTCGGCCTGCTCCCGTGTGATTTTGCCATGGAACCAGCTGGAGAATGGCAAGGCTGGGGGTCACAATGGCACTGACCCAGGTGCCTCCCACCAGCCTCCCATGTGTAACTTCCTACAACTCCCAGTCAGGCATTTGAGGACATCATTTTCTCCCTGCCCTCTTTTTTTTCTGCTGGGTCCCCATTTCCTCTCTGTTAGGTGCAACCTCTGGTTCCATTCCTACAATGCCTCTTACTCAGGGCTCTTTTCCTCTCTTCTCCCCAAACCAGGAGATTCCAGCCCTCCTCCTGGTACTCACGGCATAAGGCTGAGTTTGGTGCCCGCCTTCACGCCCTCACGCTTCTGGACATAGTTGGCTGGGATGATGCCCTCACGGCCCACTTTGTTTTTGGCTTTGTACCAGTTTGGATCCTGGAGAGAGAGACCAGACAGACTCTCAGGTCTGCCTCCCTCTGAAGGGGAGCCAAACCCAGAAGGAATCCCTGACGGTGAAAGAATGGAATAGGCATCTAGGGTCCCCAAGTACCTTGGTGACGGCCACGATGGTGAGCACGTCTCCTTTGCAGAAGGGAAGGTCTTGCTCAGCAGTGCCATGGAAGTTGTACTTGGCAATACATTCTGTACCGGATGGCCAGGAGGCCTACAGGGTAAGGGATAGGTGTGTGGGTGCAGCCTGGGGCGCACCTCTCTGCCCACCTGCCCCAGCGCCCTTGGGACCAGAGCATCTTAGCTGACTTCCATGAACCTGGGGAAGTACCAAGTTCCTTCCAGCTCAAATTCCTCTGTAGCCCAGTTTAGGGCCCTGTGCCCAACAGAGCACACTGGAATTAAAGTTACTTCAAGGTTTCAACTAGGATGAAGGGTTGGGCATGGGGAATAGGCTGGTCTAAGCACCTCCTCTTTTCCAGACTGGAGATGGTGGAACGTGGGATTGCCTTATCTATGCCCACCACAACCCCATGATACCTGTATTGCAGACATCTTCTTAGATCTGGCGTCCCCGTGCTACAGGAAGGCCAATCTGTTACTTGGTACCATTAGAGCTGCGGGAGAAAAGCCAAGCTGAGGAAGGCTGAGATGACCCCCTACCCACTCAGTAATCATCGACCCCTTCAAAGCAGTACAAGCGGCGGTGCCAAAGCTTCCGAGAACTGAGACATGGATCCAGGGCTGTTCTATCTAGCCTCGGGCAGACGCACACAGACTCAAGAGTCCCAGAGAAGTGGCCATCAATTCTATGTCTCTGGGGCCTTCTAGGTCCCACAGAATGACCAATAGGACCAATGAGGCCTCGAGGGTTGTCAGGGAAACTGAAACCGGGCAGGTTTCTAGTGGTCCAAGAAAATCACTTGTGCTCTGTACAAAATCACAGGCTACAGAACTTGCCCCAGAAGCCTCTGCACAGGTAAATGTCTGTGCCTACTTCAACCTGCACACCCAAGAGAAAATAGCCCATGTCCACCAGGAGAGGGGCAGATGCTCTCCTGTGGTGGATGCGCTCCGTAGTAAATCTCAGACCGGGAACTGCCCAGGTGCTGAAAACAAGGTAGATGAAACAGGGAGAGGCCACAGACGGGAATTCTGTACGGCGGTGGCACGATCCACCTCAGCCACCCATCAGCCTTGGATTCTCAGCCAAAGAATCAAGTACAGGGAAGCACAAGGTTTGATTCCCTTTGTATCAAGTTCAAAATCTGGCCAAACCAACCCAGGCCTGTTAGGATGAATGTCTGCAGAGAAAAGAACTGGACAAGTATGAGAGGACTTCAAGGTGTTGGCTGTGGGGACTGTCTGAGCCCTCTGCAGGAGAAGGCTTGCTCCACAGCTTGCGGGCTATGGATGTCTATGCACTTTTGTAATGGCAACTCCTTAGGTCACTCCTCAAGAGCAGCAAGCATGTCTGCACACACAAGGTCACCACTACTATTGGTCCAAATGTGGCCCCAGAAGAACCCCAGAAGGATGCAGAGAGAGTGGGGCTACTGTTCCCGTTCTGGTGAGGAAACACCCAGTGGCCCTTTTGTGGTCACATGGTTACATGACAGACTCACTTGGGATGGGAGAGGTGAGGTCTAGTAATTACATTTATGGCTATGTCCTCCACCACTAGACGAGGACTTTCAGTGTAAGTGCTGGCACACATGCATGCACGCCTGCGTACACTCAATGCAGGAAGCATGGGAGCTGAGCCCTGAAGACTGCAGACTTCAAAAGGTAGAGGGCGGGAGTAGAGACTGATCTTAGTGGTCAGTGGTTGCTTAGAATGCTCAAGACCCTGGGTTTAAACCCTAGCACAAAGTGTGTGTGTGTGTTTCAAATTCATGAGCAATCAAGCAAAAAAAAAAAAAACTGATATAAAAAGGAATTTGTTAGGAAGGCAGATGGTAGAGGGTGAGGCATAGATAGCTAGCCTGAGCTACATGATTAAGACCTTCTTTTATGAGGATGGGCCAGAAAAAGTAACATAGAAAAGCTTAATCTATTAGCCAGTCCTGGCCAAGGTGTCAGAGCAGAAGGTAGGCACAGCCTGGAGAACTGGCCTAGGGAGCTGGAGAGATGGCTCAGTGGTCAAGATCACTGGCTGCTCTTCCAGAAGATCTGGTTGATTCCCAGAGCCCACATGGCTTAGCTCTAACTACAGTCCCAGGGGATCTGAGACCCTCACACAGACACATGCACACAAAACACCAATGCAAATAAAAATTAAAAAAAAAATAAAAAGAACTGGCCTGGGTGGAAGCTGGTGAAGCAAAGCGGAACCAACGGGCCCTCTGGGCCCTATGACCCCAAACTTGCTGAGCCCACCCCAAGCACCCTTGTCTGTCTGTTCTATGAGAAAGGTTCCAGAGGCCCTAGCATGAGCCTGCAAGGCAGCACTGCGAAGAGCTATGATTGGACGTTGAGGGTGCTGAGCCTGGGGGACTTCTTCAGGGAGCCTATGCTCCCAGAATCCAGCAGAAGCAAGGATGAAGGGTGCAGGCACTGACCAGCACTCCCAAGCTAGACAGACCTGCGCTTTGAATCTGGCTTTATCGACATGCCAACTTGGAGAGAATGAACCAACCCCTTGGGCCTCGTAAGCCCTCATCCTGAAAGGGGACACAGTGAACCCCTGTAAAGAGGCTAGGGGAGGAATGGAGTGCGACCCCAGAGTTGGCGGTGTCTGGCTTGCTTCCTGTCCTCTCCAGAACAAACAGCCCTTCTTGCACCCAGAGGCGAGGCCAGCCTATCAAACTTGTTGTCTAGACTGGGCCCAGGAAGTGTGATAGGAACCACCCCCTCACACCCCAGATTTCCATGACTGAGCCAGCATGAGCACAAGAACCAGCTCCTGGGTCCTGAGGACCACACGCTATGGAGAGCTGTGAGCCCTCCTTCCCCTGTTAAAGGAGTGGAAACCAAGGCCCAAGAGGTTGCCCAAGACACATAGCCTGAGCATGGGCTGGGGTCCCACTGCTGTTGGCTGAGCCCCCAACCATAGGGGGCCCTTCTATGGAGATCTTATTAGCTCACCAGCTCACCACACCTCCTCCACTCTCCCCAAATTCAAAACTCACTGCTGCCACCACAGGAGGGAGCGGAGGCTGGGCACTGTTAGTCACCCTTCCAGCTGTCAGTTTGCAAACACTCCTTCCTGGCCTGCAGCTGCTGCGCCACCTCCCTGCTGCCTTGATGATAATAATAAAAATAATCACAGGCCCCGTTTTCTGAGCACTTACTCAGTGTCAGGCCTTATCCTTGGCACTTCACAGCTTGTCCAATCCTAATGACGCTGAGAAACAGAGGGGCTATTATTACCAACCCCATTTCATAGATGAGGCCCCAAGTGTGGCTCAGATTGCCCGAGGTCATAGCTCCAGTGAGATTCACATTCAGACTCCTGAGCCCCTCGGCCAGGACTCCCTGCCCTCCTGGTAGCCCCTGCCTCCCGCATCCCATGTTCTATCCCCAGGAATGCTGTCTATCTGGGACTAACCTAGTCTGGGCACACAGGGTGAAGAGCAGCCATGAGGGACAAGGATGTAGGAAGAGGATGGGACAAGGCAGTGGTAGTCAGGGGATGCTGCCTAGAGGGGCAGGCTGCTCAGCCACCACATCTGAAGTCCAGAGCAGAGCCTTTTGGGACGGTTTCCTCACATACACACCAGCTAGGTAAGAAGCCAGCAGGGCCTACGGACGCAATCACAGCCAGCATTGCCATCTTCTTGGCACCTGGGTCACTGCATGCCTTCCCACATACCCTCCATCCTGTCAGTCATGGTGAGGTCACCAGGCCAGGAGGCTGAGCAGCTGCAAGAGGCTGCTTCCTATAAGCCACGTTGCGACTAGCCAAGGAGTAGGCACAGAAGACGGTCCTTTGTGGGTCACTTGACCTTAGGGCCAAGTCACTCTAGGAAGGTAGTTCAGGACCACTGTCCTGGGAGTAAGGGACACTGAGTCCTGGCCCTGGCCCTATAACTGACTTGCTGTGTGACCTTTGGGAAGTCACTGGAATGTCCCACATTTTCTAGCTTCTAAGCACCTTGTCTGTCCCCTTTTCTCACTTCTATTCCCAGACACCTACACTCTGCCCACTTACTTGCCCTCTCCCATCATCCCAGGAATTTTTGTGCAGCCTTGAGGTACAGAGGGGGCTGCTACTGTTGTACAAACAAAGGAGCAAAAATACAATAGGAGTTCTTTGTGATGACAAGAAATGGACAGAGATTATGCATTTGAAGCAAGACTGGGCTACAAAGTGAGACCTTGTCTTAAAACAACAAAACAATCTCTAATCCCAGCAGTCTGGAGGCAGAGGCAGGCAGGTCTCTGAGATTGAGGCCAGCCTGGTCTACAGAGCAAGCTCCAGGAGAGTCAGGGACACACAGAGAAACCAAACCAAACCAAACAGACAGACAGAAGGACCTGAAGAAATAGCTCAGTGAGCAAAGTGCTTGCCGTGAAGACCCGTGTTTGGGCCCAAGCACCCACAGCAGTCTGAGTGTTGGCAGCATGAGTTTGCAATCCCCGTGATGCCAGGAATTTGTTAGCTCTCCCACCTAACCTACCGAGTGAGTCCCAGGGTGCAGTGAGAACACGGTGAGCAGTTCCTGAGGAATGACCTGATGCTGACCTCTGGCTTTCATATGCACATATTCTTTTTTTTATTTTTTTTTAAATATTTATTTATTTATTATATATACAATATTCTGTCTGTGTGTATGCCTTCAGGCCAGAAGAGGGCACCAGACCTCATTACAGATGGTTGTGAGTCACCATGTGGTTGCTGGGAATTGAACTCAGGACCTTTGGAAGAACAGGCAATGCTCTTACCCTCTGAGCCATCTCTCCAGCCCCATATGCACATATTCTTATGTGCACATGAACACACACACACACACACACACACACACACACACACACGAAAACAAACTAAAGAACCAAACTCTCCGGAGTAAGAGACATGATGCTGGCAACTAACAAGTAGCAAAACGTGCATGCGCCCATCTCCAGAAAGATGGTGGTAGCCGGGTGGTGGTGGCGCACGCCTTTAATCCCAGCACTCGGGAGGCAGAGGCAGGTGGATCTCTGTGAGTTTGAGACCAGCCTGGTCTACTAGTTCCAGGACAGGCTCCAAAACCACAGAGAAACCCTGTCTCGAAAAAAAAAAAAAAAACCAGAAAGATGGTGGTAACCGGGACACACGGGACGCCCGAGGCCCCAATCTCCCAGCGATGACATAAAAAAACCAAGGGAGGGTAAGGATACTTGCAGCTAAGACTGACAACCTGAGTTCCATGCCTGAAGGGAGAGAAACAATTCCACAAAGTTGTTCTTTGATCCCCATAGGACACACACAGAGACTGTGGCATGTTTACACACACACACACCCCCCAAAACAAAAAAGCAAAAGGAGCAATATAAATGTGGCAAAATGTTAAAGAATGGGTAAACATGAGCAAAGGACCTTCAAATATCCAATATATTTCCGCTTTTTAGTGATTTTGAAATAAAGCAAAAAAAAAAAAAAAAAAAAAAAAAAAAAAAGGCAAATGCAGACACAGATGACCTACAGTGTATTACAAATTGTAGGTAGGGCTTTTATTTTGTGGCTGTTATTGTTGATTTTGGATTTTTTTGTTTGTGTTTTTTTGAGACCGGGTCTTCTATGTAGTCCCGTCTATCCTAGAATCTGCTATGTAGACCAGGTTGGTCTTCAACTTACAGAGATCCTCCTGCCTCTGGCTGCTGAGAGCTGGAATTAAAGGCATGTGCCACCATGCCAAGGTGTTTTTGAATTTTTGATACAGGTTCTTTCTTGCTATGTGGTCCAGATAGATGTTAAACCCCGAGGTCCTCTTGCCTCAGTCTGCAGGACAGGATTACAGGCATGCACCAGCACACTCAGGTGTAAATTGTGTTGTTTTAAATTTTTTATTACACGCATGTGTTTATCTTATATCCATGTGGGTGCACGTGGAAATCAGGGCGACCTGTGGAAATTAGTTCTCCCCTTTCCACCATGTGGGTCCTGGGCGGTCAAGCTTGGCGGAGTCGTCTTTACCAGCAGAACCGTTTCCCTGGCTCTCAAGGCGTGCTTTACAGAAAACAAATACACACTCCTAAGCTTAGGGATGCCTAGATAGTTTCTGAGAGACACGGAGAAAGCTGGAGAGACGGCACAGCAGCTAAGAGCAATTGCAGCTCTTGCAGAGGACCTGGGCTCGGTTTTCAGTACCCACACGACAGCTCATAAATGTCTGTAATTCCAGTTCCAGGGGATCTGACACCTTCTGAACTCCATGGGCACCGGTCATGCTCGTGATACACACACACACATGCAAGGAAAACACTCACACACATAAAATAAATACATCTAGAGAGAGAGAGAGACAGACAACAGAGGTGGCCTCTGGGATGGAACTGAATTAAAGGAAAACTTGTTCCTCTAACTCACTATGTAGCCAAGGCTAGCTTTAAATTTCTGAACCTGTCTACCCAGGGCTTCAGAAAGGCCAGGCAAACACTACCAACTGAGCGATAATGACAGCCCCTAGTTTTGTTTTAAAGCTATAAACATCTATATAACTTTGCCCCTAAAAATAAAATCGAAAATACACCATTTTTGAAAGCCACTTCCACCAGGAGGCCTTCTTTGGTCCTCCAGCTGTGCAAGCTGGTCCTGCCTCCAGGGTCTCTCATGTCACAGTGCTCCAGCGAAGGACCTCACTAGCAGCGGCCTATAGTTGAGGGTAGAAGGGGAGCTTTGTGTCAGTAGAAGAGAGGAGCTGGGCTCTGACTCATGTCTGCATCCCCAGCATGGGCTGGGCTGAGAGCTGCTGCTAAGTAATGAGTACTCAATGAATGAACGAAAGAAAGGGAAAAGCCTGGCCGGCTACCGCACGCTAGGTTCTGCAACCAATAGGACTATATTTAACCCCAAAGGGTCAGCAGCTGTCTCCCACCCCCACAAGGCTGGAGGACAGAGGCTTGGGATTGTGGTAGGGCCAACGCTTCTCTGACTTCCTGCCCTAAACCCTGCTCCCAGAAGCCCTTGTGCTGGGGTCCCAGGAACAGGCTGGGCATTGTGCCCAAGCGCTGAGGTCAGTGGCTGCAGCCTCAGGCAGGCCTTTCTTGGGAGCCCAGGCTGTCCGGGAGCGGGTAAGATGTGGGGGAAAGTAGGAGCCCAGACACTCCCAGGCTGCCCTTTCCTTGCCCTAAAGCAGCTGCAGACCCCCAGAACCAGGCACGTGCAGAGGGTTAGGGTAGGTCAAAAGATTCCAGCCCTACCCCCTCACCAAAACTCCACTGCTTAATGGGGCGTGGGAGCCTTCAGAAACTGTTTACACGCAGCTAAAAATACCCACTGAAAAGGGAAGTGTACCAGAGACCTGGGGGGACTGGAGCTACGGGCCACAGAGACTCTAGAACTGCTACAGGACCCAGCTGAACTGTCTGCAGACACACACAGATACACGGGAGGGGGGCAGTGGTGGCAACACAGGAAGGTCATCTGCCTTCTCACTCTGCTGGAGTCTCAGGGGCCTTCTTCTGCACTTCATGTCAGGTCTGGTGGTCAAGATGAGCAGGAGGAGGGAAGGCTGAGGAGCTTAGAGGTATAAAAACTCTCCTCTGTGCCGAGCCTATGCTGAGGTACTGAGGATTCCAACAAAATACACTCCAAGCTCCTATCTTCCTCAATCGGCCAGGTGTGCCCATGCTTCAAAAAACAGAGGGTTGTGGGTATAACTTAGTGGTCAAGCATGTGCACAGCCATGTGCCCACCCCCAACCCCTTGAGTTCTACCCCCAGTGCCTTAAAAAGACCGAAGAGAGCCAGAGCTGCCTAGCAGTTAGCAGGAAGGACCGGGAAAGGAGTACCTAGAGCAGGCCAGGTTGCTGAGAGAGTCAATCGAAGCTGCCAAAGGAAGTTTCCCATAGGTCACAGGGCAGCAGGGGCAAAGGTGGAGTTGCCGTCTTGGGCACGCCCCCTGCAGTGGGCTGAGCACCTGAGAAGGGCAGCCAGCCAGCAGCTGAGCTGGTTTGGCAGCCACAGTCAGCCCCACCCCTGGCTCTGCAGAGGGCTCTCTGGCAGACAGCACTGTTACCCAGTTACACACTAGGCAGAGGGGCTGGAGGGCTCCCACTATCCCAGCAGTTCAGCCAGGCCCTCAGCACCCCCACTGCACAGAAGCCCCGGAGGTCTGAGAGCACACACCTTTGGGGTGCAGAGCTCTGGGCAAGAGGGGTGGGTAAGCTGCCTGGCTTGGGCTCTGGGGCCTGCTGCCCTGCCCCCACCCACAGGCTCCCTCAGCCTCCAGCACCTCTGACCTAAGAGGAGGGCAGAGTTTAATGGTTGAAAAATGTTAAAGAACCAAATTATAGCACGCACTGGGGCTCAGCGAGACCGGAAATCCTGTCTGGCAGTTTAGGAGCAGTGGGGGTGAGTTAAGGGGAGGTTAACGGGGAGCCTCCTCCCCAGGGTACACTGTGGCTAGAGGCTGCCACTGCTGGCCCAGAAAGGTTTCTAATTACCACTCAGAAGCCTAATTACTTACAGGCACTGGGCCTCTGGGCCTCCAGGTCTCCCCAGGGTCCTACCCGAGGCCTCTGCCCCCCACCCCTTAGAACAGACTCTAGGTCTTTGCATCTTCTTTTGCCTGTATTTACATACAGCCTCTTCGCTAACCTCCAACAACCCTTTAGAGTCATGCAGCGGCTTTGTTCCACACCACCAACTTCTCCTAGCCAAGTTACAGGAGGGGAGACTGAGGCCAGGCGACTAAGATAAAGATCTACAAATCTGGGTGGCAGATTTCTCATCTCCAGTGCTTTTGGCAGAGACAGGTAAATCTGAAGCCAGCTCAGTCTATAAAGTGAGACCCTGCCTCAGAAAAGCAAACAAAAGCAACCAAGGGACCACCAGAACAAGCATGGGCAGAACACCCAGCCCAGAGGCTAAGCTACTGAGACAGCACCAGGGACAGACCTAGGGGAAGGGGCTATCAACCCCCCACCCAGCAGACTGACGGAAAACAAAAGCATGTGGCTGATAGCCTGCTGTCCCAACTGGGTTTGAGGCTTTGCTTCAGCTACTTAATCCTCCTCTCCCCTCTACCTGTCACAAGCCCTGGTAGATCCCTGCTAGACAGGGGAAGAAACAAGCCTGCCAATGGTCACCACCTAGGCGGCCACCAGCTTCCAAGTGCTGGAATAAGGACTTAAACTTAGTTACATTGGAACCTGGCTTAGCAGCCCTCCTCCCAACTTTTCCTTGGCAGATGATATGACATCCTGAGAAGGACAGAACAGGAATGCTAGGGTCAACTACTGACATCATGTCCCTCTTGCTCCAGCAAGCAGAGGCACACCTGCACGCACTCCTGGCTGTCTGCACACCCCGCCTTTGCACAGACAGATCAGGACATCATACAGTCTCACAGCAACCCAGAGTAGACAGCAGAACCACTGAACAAGGACTGCTGGCTCTGTCTCCTCCTCAAATGCTTTCACAAGCCGTATTCTCCTTCCAGGAAGGCCTCCAAGCTGCTCCAGCCCATGCAGATCCCAGCAGCCTTTCAGGTCAGAGAACCACAGGCTTATCCTGCCAGGCTTCCCTGAGCCCAGCCTCTTCTCTGGCCAGTAATGGAGCTCACCCTCCAGTCCTTTTTCCCTGTAGTGTGCACATTAAAGGCTGCAACGCCTGAGGCTGGGTGAGAACCAGGTGCCAGGCTGGGCTGGGTTGAAAAGCAGCAGCCAGGATGTACGGGTCGGATGACACCCAGGTTCCACCCGCCCACAAGTCTTCCAACCATGCAGAGCCCAGGGCAGCCAGGGGAGCGCCCAGCAGCTCTCTTCTGCTCACAGCAGGCCACGGAAGAGAGGCGGAGGGAAGCTGCGGTTGGAGGGTGTGCACTAGTGTGCTAGAAGAAGCTGCCCTTCTCACAGAACCAGGAAGAGAAAGCAAGCAAAAACAGGGTGGGCGGGGCTGTGTGGGGCCCTCCAGTCCTGGGGCCTACACTCAGGGGAGCTCCCTGCTAGTCCAGGGAAGTGAGCCTCAGTTTCCTCAGGGGCAAAATGGGATTCTCTTCTCTCATCCTGCACACCATCCGTTCAGTTTACAACCAGTGGGTGCGGCAGGCTGCATCGCGCCCAATAAGAGAGCATCCCCCAATTCCTGGAGCACTCCTGACTCTGGGGATTAGGGCTCAACCACCCAACGGCAGTCTCTCCCTCTCACATCTTCCCTCAGCCATGCAGGGAGCACACAGGCTCTTCCTTCTTCAGCTCTTTATTTTTAGGCCCGAATTTGACTTTAATCATTACTTAGCGGATTCTATTTCCAGCCCTTGGATGAAGGGACCCAGAAGGGAGGAGGGAAGCAGTGCTCCCTGCTGGGTTTAGGGAGCAGCCTGCTCCTCCACCCATCCTGTCCCTAACCAAGGGTGGGAGAAACTGAGAAACACCCACCAAGGGCTCACCCCAGCCAGGCCAGCATCTTGGGCAAGTTCCAACCCTGTGACTTCATCCTACTGAAGTTATGGACAGGAGGGCAGTAGTAATGCCCATTTTCATGCCACCAGTATCACGAGAGAGAGAGAGAGAGAGAGAGAGAGAGAGAGAGAGAGAGAGAGGGGAAGTCTGGCAGCCAGGGTCCCAAGCTACAAGCCTGAGAACTTCTGTATTTAAAGGGCCACACTATAGTCACTTAGGGCTAGCTACAGTTTCTTGGGCCTGGGGTGTGCCAAGCAGAGACTGATTTCTTCCCACTGCCCACAGTGTGGTCTGGAGGGCAATTCCAGTTACTCCAGTCACAATAAAGAATAGCAACGCATGTCAGAGATACACCTTCAGTTTAGACCTGGGGAACACTTGGAAAGGAGGACACTAGCACATAAGCCTAGTTTCTAACTCTCAGGTACAAGACTTAACCTTCCCCTTCCCTGGCCACCGAAGAAAACTGGGAACCCTCATTTTCCACTGGAACATGCAGCCTAGAACAGTCATGCAGAATCTGGAAGTCAAGGGGACTCTTCAGGCTGGGTTCGGCGTGTGCACACCTGTAATCTCAGTGCTCTGAGGACTGTAGCAGAGGGATCTCAAGTTCAAGGCTACTTAAGCACCACCACTGTGACCAGGGAAGCAGTAGTGGTAGGCGGCTACTCCCAACTCCAAGTCTACGAAGGGGAATGGGTGGGGTCAGGCCTTGGACAGCAACTGGCAGTCCGTGGTTCCAAGGCCAGCCCCTGCCCTAAGGCAGTCTATCACTTGGTGATTGGAGGGGGAGGGGGACACAGCATAGACACAACAGCCAATAACACAGGCACAGAGGCTTTCAGAGGGGTGGGACACTTTACTGATGATAGTTGAGGGGACAGCCATTCTGGGGCCGATGGCTCAGGGATCTTTCTTCCACGCTAAGGCAGCCACACTAACCACCGTCCCAGGCATTTTCTAGTTTCTTGGTAGGTTAGTTAGTTCAGTGTCCTCTGAGGTAGAAGGGTCTCCCTCTGTACCTGTTAGCTCTGCTCAGGGGGCAACGGGATGGCTGGGCTTGGAATCCACATGCTAGGCTGCTAAGCTGTCTGCGCTCTAAGAGCTGCTTGCGGGGTGTGTAGTAACAGCCCACAACAGTGACAGATGGAAGCACCGTATACTCGGGGAGAGGGTTCGGGTGCCGATGCTGTAGCAGAACTCCTGAAAATACCCTGAAGCTTTTTAGAGGCAGTTACCATGTCAGGTAGTTCGGGAAATGTCCAGGGACACAGTAGTAAATGGGGAAAGAGTTGTGGCAGATGCTTGAATGGGACAGCAACAAAGGAAGAAAATTAGGAACACGGAGCTAACACGCTATGTAATCTTACATTGCCTTCTAAAATTTCTGGGGCTTGTTTTCTTTCTTTCACAGTCTGGAACCTAAGCTGGCCTTGACCTTGGGTTTTTCCTGCCTCAGCCTCCCCAGTACTGGGATTACAGGTGTATGCTACCATGTATGGCCCTCAGTACTTGCAAAATATTAAAATTAATGCAGGTCTAGTTTTTAAGTGAGTTCAGACTGGCTTTCCTAGGTCCTATCAGTCCTTCAGCTCTGGTCCAGATACTTAGGGCATTTTAGCTACGGAGAAGCTATTCCCATCTGGGACACTCTCTACCCTCTTTCCCAGACTTAACATCTCTGTTCTTTGAGGGCTATGTGTCAAAACTTTAGAATCCTTCAAAAGATGAACCCCAGAAATGGATGTGGGTGGTCCTACCAACTTGGAGGGGATCCAGGAGGATTACTGGGGAGGTTGGGTCATACTATGGCTTCCATGCCCACTCACTTGTACTGGCATGGAGGAAGCTGGAATCTGCCCCTTCACCAACACCTGCTGTGGGACACTCCGGGTGGAGTGGCCTCTGTGGGGACAACATCTGCTTTCCTGGCCTTTCCTTGTTCCCATCCCAACACATAGAGTGGCTGCTTCTGATGGGGGGCATTAGTTCACCGAATGAAACTAGCAGCTGTTAACATGTGCTAGCCTAAGCTAAGCTGCTTTCTAAAAGGCCTCTGGACCCTGGCCACACCCTTACAGCTAAGTAAGAAGCATCCAGCCATGTCAGGCCCAGCCACAACCCCTGAGGCTGGACAGGAAGTTCGGGTTGGGCATGAGACTAGGTGAGTACAGCCTCACAGGCGGGGAGTATTTCACCTTCCCCCGCCCCCCAGTGCATCTTAGGGCACCAGGAAAAACCTTAAACAAGGGCAAGGGCCTGAGCAGGACAAAACTGCCTGTTGTTCCAAGGGGGCCTAGGCATAGTTCAGCATCCTGAAAGGATCTGGAAGATCCTGCTGCACCATCAACCTAACTCTTCCTGCCTCTGGCCTGATCCTGTTGTGGCCATACCAAAACACCACGACGCCCAGGGGATGGGGAGGCAAAAGAAACAAGTCCCATAGTGTCCGCACTCCTCCATACTTTCATGTCCATGCTGACCCCACTCTGACTGAGCCAGCTGGGAAATGTGGGGAAGGCAGGGTCAGGACCAGGCTCCGTACACTCCACTCCACCATGTCCCCACACCAGTAGAAAGGACCCAGTCCCAGGCACCAGGGAGAAGTCTCACAAGCAATACCCAGTATGTCTTAGCTCACAAGGAGATAGCATTAGGGCCGGAAGCCCTTTCCCTCTTCTCTAGCAGGGGAACACGTGCTCACCCCACAAGGTCCCTCCTCGGTTAGGCTAGGGACTGCTTGTGTCCCTGGTAAGTGAGCCTGGTTGCCCTCCACCCACAGCAATCCATCCCTGCAGAATAGGGATGAAGATAGCTAGTCTTCCTCCACCAGAGGCCTAGAATATGACCTGCCCCTTGGGCCTCGGTTCCCTAGTGTACAAAAATAAAAAAATGCACCTACTTAAGCTCCAAAGCTCCAGCGACTCGACACACCCCTTCCAAACAACAGGCGGGTCCTGAGGAGCTGGGAAATGGGCTGACTGGGGTGCTAAAGGTGGGGGCATAGTACTAATGTCCAGTGTCACCTCCACTCAGACTGGAAGCTCTGCCCAGTTTCTCCACCCAAGGGTCAGAGGTCCCTTGCTTTAAGCCTGGTCCTCTGGCAGGCCAAGGGTGACAGACTCAGCTCAAGGACCCAGATTTCTAGCAGGGCTCAAGGGAGGTGGCATGGCCCTGGGCCGATTGGAGCCAGCAAGACCTCAGAACCAAGCAAGTCAGTACGTTCAGGGCAGCCCTGAACAGGAAGGACCAAACTCCTTATAGTCCAGCCCATGTTCCCAACCCATACCGATTCTCTTCCTCGGGGTCCAGCCACTTCCCACTCTGTTCCACACGGGGTAGAGGGGTAGGACTCGGCTAACCTAAGTCTCTTGTGGTACAGGGCAGTACCTCCCTCGTGGCTCCCTCCCAGTAATGTTCTGACAGTGATTCCCGGGAGAATTCGAACCCGGTTAGGAGGTGGGGGGGCGATGGGTGTGGACGCGGCAGTGGTGGCCATAGAGGCGGGACAAGCGACCTCCTCCCTTCCAGGGGACACTCGGACAACCACCTCCTCGGGGGCTGCCCAGCACTCACCTCTCTCGGGGCACTGCGGTCCAGGCCACCTCACCGCGGGCGGCATCAGCGGCCTGCAGGACAGTCCATGAGGCCAAGGGGGAGGGGAGGGGCGCAGGGGTCCCCAGGGGGTGCGGTACAAAGAGGTGTATGGATGCGAAAATAGGGGGAGGAAGGACGGCCAGACAGGCGGGGGGACGGCCGCGCAGCCCGGGTCGGGGAGGGAAGAAAGGCGGGGGAAGGGGGCGGGAGGGAGTCCGGGGGGAGGAAACAATGTAGCCGGCGCGGCCCCGGCAGAGTTCCGCTTCCGAACGTGGCCACCGAGGTTCGATTTGGGGACGTCGCGCCGGCTGCCGGGGGCCGCCCCGGGCGTTCGATCGCGGCCCGCGGGGGTTGCCCGCGCCCCACACCCCGGAGGCTGGGCGGCCGGACGCTGGCGGGGCGGGAGGGACGGCTGGCCCGGGGACGGCCCCGACGGCGGCGCGGCCCGGGTTGGCTCTGCTCGGACCCCACCCCGGTGGGACCTTCCGGGGCCGGGTGCGGAGTGGCGCGGGAGCGCAAGGAAGGCGGCAGGCTCGGCGGCGGCGGCCAACCTCAGCTCGCCCGGGCTCCGATGGGAGGAAGCTCGCAGGCCTGGCGAGAGGAAGCGCGGCCCGGATCCTCCGCCCGCTGCGGCGCGCCTGCGCGAGGGGGCCTGCCCGGCGCGTAGCGGGGCGTGGGTCGGCGCCCTCTGCTGGACCTTGGAGGGAATGCAGGGGGGTGTGTCCGCGCTCACGCCCTGCCCCCACTAGCTGGCCTTGGCGAAGGCTTCCGAAGGTCCTTCCAAAGAGCCAACAGCTCACTAGAGCCAATCTCCCAACCTTCTCTAGGCGAATCTCCCCTGCTAGGGTGGAGGCTAGGGTTAGACTCCTCCGTGGCAGAAGCAGGCATGTATTTATCCCTTCACAAACATATCCTAGGGGCTGAAATTACCAGGGCCCCTGCTCTGGAGTCCACTTCTAAAGACCTCTGTTTCTGTCAAATTCTCAGTCGGGATTGGGGCAAATAGATTCTCACAAAGAACACACTGATAAAACGAAAATGTAGTGTACAAGGTCCACAGGAAACAGGAAAGAAGGGTGCACGGGTTGACTTCATAGAGCTGGGGGAGCAGCATGCACAAAGACAGGGAGCAGTGAGAGCTCCGGGTGGCTTCTGGGGACTATAAATAGTTCCGGCAGGCTGCGGGTTACACCGGGGGTAGGGGAGAGCTGTGGGAGATGGGTTCCTGCAAGCTACAGGGCAAAAGACCCAAAGAGCCTCTCATAGGACTTTCTTGAACTTTATTTTTGGCTTGGAATCAGTAAAGAAGTTGTCAATGGCTGTGCCACATTGGATAAGTTACCTAACCTCTGTCTGCCATGTTGCATTGTTGTTTGAAAAGATGAGCAAAAATAATACCACCAACTTTGTAAGGTTTTGTGGAGAGGAAATGAGTTAACAGCTTTAAAGTGCTTGGTGTGCAGCGGCACGTGGTGAGTCCTCAATTAAACCCGGACTGTTATTATACACCATTGTTAATGAGGATTCAGGATCCTCCCTGAGCAATTTGCTCTTAGCTACAAGAGCAAGCAGTGCTCAGGCATGAGAAGGGCACAGGACAGAAGTAGGGCGACAAGATAGAAACCAGAAGCCCCACTGGGGGTTCTAGGTGTTGGCATTGTCTGAGGACCAGTACTGAAGGAAGCGGCCATTTGGGGGGGGGTGTGTGGGTCGATTCTTCAGAGGGAAAGAAGTGATGCCAGTGGCACAGAGTTGGAAAGTTACACAAAGTAAAAACTAAGGGGCAGCCAGGGTGGTGGTCCGAATGCCTTTAATCCCAGCATCCAGGGCTACATAGAGAAACCCTGTCTCAAAAAAAAAAAAAAAAAACCAAAAAAAAACAAAAAAAAAAAAACCAAACAAACAACAATAAAAGAGGACAGTAAAGAGTCCTGTAAAAGACAGAGTTGCAGACTACACACAACTTCAGGTGAAAGGAGCAGGAGCTGGGTATGCTCAACCCCCACCTCCCCTCCCGGAGACTACAGATTAGCCCTCTGACCCAGCTTGCCCAGTACCAGTTTGCTTGCAAGGAACCAATTCTCTAGGGATACACACAGAGGAGGTATCTAGCAGATCTCAGAGCTAGATGTGACATAGTGGGAAAAAAGCCCAACCCAGGGATTTGGGGATCAAATCTCGGTTAGATCTCAATTTAAGAGCTGTGTGGCTGTGTGACTTTGAACTAGTTACCTAAGGTCTCTGAGCTGTTTCCTCTTCTGTAGGATCAGGCTGAGAGCATACCTCTTTCATGAGAGATGGTGCAGATTCAACAAGATAACAGGCCTGGAGGGGATGGTGCATGCATGCGTGCATGCGTGTGTGTGTGTGTGTGTGTATGTACACACGTGCTTATGTGTTTTTGTGTATGTGTGTATGTATTCACGTGCGTGCCTGTGTGTGTTTGTGTATGCACACACATACATGTGTGTCTTTGTGTGTGTGTGTGTGCGCGCACGCATGGCTTTGCTTTCTTTCCTTTGAGGTTAAGATGGAATGATAATATGGCCCCAATTCGGGAGTGGGGGTGCTGCTCAGCCTGAAGGGAAGAGCTTTAGCAGCTTGCAAAGCCTTCTGGAAGGGAGGGATTGAGAGATTGATATCTTCTCTGTCTGAATTAGTTGGTAAAAGGGGGGCTAGGTGGTGGGGAGGCTATGGGAACTTGGGGGAAAACCCTGAATTAATATCTAAATCTTACCACCAATATATCTTCCTTTACCCATAAACCTTCTCAACTGTCTCCCTAAGTGAGCTGGGACCCAGAATGTGAACTTTGGAATCAAATAAACCTGTATTTGAATCCTGGCTCCACCTCTTCTCAGTAAAGTGAAGAGGGGAAAAAAATTTTAACCTTCCTCAATTCCAGGCTTTGGGAATTAAAGCCTGAATTGGATACTGCAAGAAAGAGCTACCATCCAGTTCATCGTTCATGCTCTTGCTCCCTCTCAACAGACACGGAACAGCTGCTAGCCGTGATCTTCATGCTGGATATGGGGCGGGGGGAGAACACCATGGTTCTTGTCCAAAACAGAAAAGAAGAAAGAAAAAAACCTAGTTTGATCAGCCACAGTGTTTGGGTGTTTGGAGGCCATGCGCACCCAATGGACAGAACCAAAAGCGGTGAAGAGGAGGATGAAACTGGAGAGAGGAGCAGCGGTGCAGTGAGATGCTCAGCAGGAAAAGATCCCTTGCTCCCAAAACACGGGACTTTGATTCCTGGATTCCACGACAGGAGAGAACAGACTCCGCTGACCTCCACAGGCACACTGTGGTATGGGTGAACCCCTACACCACGTGAGTGCATGTGTGTGTGTGTGTGTTTAAAAAGGCCAGTAAAGGGGGGTGTGCATCATTAATTAATTAAGGTTCAGGATGTAGCTCAGTTGGCAGAGTGCTTGCCGAGCATGAGTTCCATCCCCAGACAGCATGAAGTGGACGTGGTGACCCATATCTGGAATCCCCAAAATGGGATATCCAGGTGGGAGGATAAGAAATTCAAGGTCATACATGACCTCAGAGGAAGTTCATGGCCAGTTTGGGCTCCATGAGACACTACCTCAAAACAAAACAAAAACCATAACAAACCCACAATGCTCAGCCAAGAGTGTGCAGGGTCCACATGGTGAAGAAGGCCATAGGTCCTGGCAGAGCAGACAGGTGGAGGGGAGTAGACCGGCGTGTCTGGGGTCAGCTGTCCATGAGGAGAGTTTATGAAGAGTCTCATGGAGCCTCATGACTCCGGTGTAGCCCAGCTCCTGGGAGATGGTGAACTCAGGGGTTGGGGGCTGCCAGGAAACACTCAGGTGCACAACTTTGGTTAAACTGAGTCTGAGTGCCTGTAATATACAGTTATATCAAGTCGGCATTTAAGATTTGTGTGCCCAGACTGGACCACTTGTTCTCCGGTGATGAGGCTAGCTCCAGGAGAGTGGAGGAAAAAAAAAAAGAAAGGCAGAGGAAGGGAAGGGTGATGGAGCCAAAGACTTCTGGCAGCTTTTGGGGGAAGGGACCAGATGGCCCAGCTGCAGGCAGAGCTGGTTGGGAGGGGGTTGGGGAGTCCAGTGCTAATAGCACTTTTACTGGAGTGTGTTCCCATGGTCCCCTCCCCCAGCTTTTACGCTAAGAGATGATAGTTTAGAGAAGCTGCTGTGAAGTAGCTTGAAACTCAGCCACCCTGGGCGTCCCCCAGGGCAGAAAACAGGAAGCCAAGATTAAAGACTGATTTCCAGCAAAGTCTCCTACTTCCTGCAGGGCAGGTGCCCCTTGCAGAGTGCACAGGGGCTGGACTCTAAGCAGAGTGCAGAGCAGAGGGCCTGGGCTGACTTCCTAGAGGCGGCACCTGCCTAGGTTGTGGCTGCATCTCCAGCTTTGTTCCTCTTCATCTCCCTCACACACAGCCTAATGAGAATGGAGATAGGACACAGTAGCTGGAGTTCCTGGAAGGTAGGGGGACCGAGAAGGAAGAACATGGGCTCCAGGGTCACTCAGGCCCCCTGTGTGAACCCTACCTCCCAGCTGCGGGGTTCCACTAAGTTAGAAAAGATGGACGAAAGGAAAGAAACAGTGGAACAAAGATGGACAGTAAGATGGTCACAAAGACCAGGCTAGTGCTCCAGGCCCCAAGTATGTAGGAAAGGACAGAAACCAGGAGAAAGCAAGTGGCCACAGTGGCTTCTGTCGTCATGTCAATGCCTGGGTTGGCTTGGCTGATGTTCACAGATGCCAAAGGAGCCAGGACTCAGAGGGCTACGGTGGGGGCTTCTGCCCTCCAGGTGACCTTCCCCCACTGTGCCTCAGAATACCCCAGCTCCTACTTCCCAATACTGCCAGTGGGAGGAAGGGCCATGCCTGAATGCAGAGTTGTCACACTGTTCACCTCTTTCTTGAGACTGGAAGTTCGTCTTGAGTATCAAATGACCTAGGAGATCCATGTTCTGGGGATGGCCTTGCTTTTGACTTTCAATTAGTCTTTCTACTCTGGGCCTCAGTTTCCCCACCTGCATATCTAAGCATTAGATTTGGTGATCTGTCGGCATTCACAAGTGAAGGGTTCTGCAGATGGGCATGGGGGCTACAAGTTACCTCCAGCTCCTGTCCCCTGGAGACCTAGGGACCTCTTTTTTTATTTAGTCCACGTCACTGTCTGCCAGGCACCTTATCACTCATGATGGCATTTGTTTGTGTACTTAATTTACTTTTGAGACAGAATCTGATAGATCCCAAACTGGCCTTGAACTCCCTCTTTATTACTGGGGATGACCTTGAGCTTCTGATCCTCCTACCCTACCACCCAAGGGTCTGGATTACAGGAATGCGTCGCTACACCCAGTTTGTGTTGTCTGGGGATCAAACCCAGGGCTTCGTGCATGCTAGGCAAGTTCTCTGCTGACGGAGCCACCCCCCAGCCCAGCAGTTAGTTCTGTTTTTACACTGAATCTCCTGATACAGTGTTATTACTAGCCCTGTTTTGCAGAAAAGGAAACCAAAGAGAGATTAACTCTGTTGGTCATCAGATCTCTGATAGGGAGGAAGGACCGGGTGATGTCTTGAAGCTGTTTTAGCAGCTTCCTAGTTAGAGGGGCCTGACTTTCCCCTGCCTAGCTATGTGACCTTTCAGTTGAAGTTCCTGCAGTACAGGGGATGGAACCCAGGCTCTTTTGCATGCTCGTCATGTGATCCACTTCTGAGCCATACTCCTAGGCCAACGCTGAGGCTTCAAAAAATTATTACATTTTTTTTTTTTTTGGCGGGGGGTGGGAGGTGTTTGAGTGAATAACTTTTGAGAGTTGGTTCTCTCCTACCGGGTGGGTTCCAGGGACAGACTTCAAGCAATAAGACTTGGCAGCAAGCACCTTTGCCCTCTGAGCCCTCTCAGGTACCCAACCCTGAGCCTTTCTCATCCTCAGGGGCCTATTTCAACAAGAGCAGCAGCCGCTGAGGGAACTTGGGCTGAGCGCTCTGGCCGAGTGTGACTTAGCTCAAAGCTCTGGCACTCATTGGCAGTTAAATGGTTTTTCCCCCTTCCCTCATTTCTGGAACAGCTTTGTAGTTAGCTCTCGCCTGCAGTCCTCTCGGGGATCTGATGGCCTCTTGCGTGGTGCGGCCGGAGCTTTTGTTGTTGAACCCACAGTGCCACAAAAGCTGAGGAACTGAAAACCTCATTCATTCATCTACTCTCCAAATACTCAGTTACTCCACTCCTAGGCGGGGCTAGCGCACCCCTGTTTCTCACTCCCAAAGCCACTTGCAGGTCGGTACTCACCCCTTCATGCTGTCCCGAGGCCCCGGCTGGAGGATGTTCTTTTTATGAAGGACTCACCCTACCCAGAAATCCCCAGGCTCCGCCAGCTGTTTGGAAGCCTCTTAGCTGCTGCTCTAGCTTGCTCAGGGGACTTCTTGGGTTGATGGGGGTGGGGGGTGGGGTGGGGAGGTAAGCAGAGGCCCTGGGGTGCTTGGCTGAAGGAAGGCTGGCTATCTAACAGGGTGGGGTAGGCAGGGTGCCTGAGGGGAGGAGCAGGGGCTTGCTTCAAGCCCAGCTTTTGCAAATCACATGCAAAGCTCAGGAGGTATACCTGCTAGACCCGGTGTGACAACACGTGACAAAACCATCCTCCTTGTCTAGTCAAGGATGGGGTGGAGCTGTCAGAAGGGAAACTCCACAAAAGTTGGGCTGTGGATGCTTCCTGGGAGTGGGAGTTGAGGCCTAGAGGGACCTGTCTGTCACTCCTGCCACAGGTTACTTAGGGACCCCCAATCAGTCCAGGGAGGAGTTCCATGTCTGCCTTCTGTTTGTCAGTCTTCTTGAACCCTATCTAACCTCATGCCTTCTGGAAGCTTCCTCCTGTGTGCAGATAACCTGAGACTTTCCACCCTGATCCCTGGGCCTGAGCTCTCAGCTATTAGCAGCTAGTCATTTGTTGTTATTCATATCTAGCTCGGCTCCACCAGAGGACCAGTGAGTACTGAGGGGCACCCTCAAAGAGAAGGCAAACTTGCCTGTCGAGAAGGGACTGCCCAGGGTTGCAGGGTCAGGGCTTTCCCCTGTGCCTGAGTGAAGGACTGAAGGACTGGGTATCTGAATGACTGAACGCAGATTGGGAGGAGCTGGTGATTCCCCATGTTGGTGCTTTACGGCAGCCAGTATGAGGACGCGGAAAGAAGGGAAACTGAGCCACAGGCACCAAGGATTTGGAGATTATTCCTCCTGGCAGCTGAAGTTGAGAGGCCAGGGGCCACATCCTGTTCAAACCGCACTGGAGGCCTCATCTTCGGTGCCTGTCACCTCCGCAGCATGGTTCTGTCTGCGGCTGCTTTTATGAGCAGTAGGTTTATGTAGTCTCTGCTGATGTTAGCAGAGGTAACGTCTGTTGTCACTTAGATCCTGGCCGCTATCCCCTAGGCAACTCATCCCCATGGGGTGAGGCTGCAGGAGACGTGGTGATATCTTTTGTGACAAGTGACAGGTTCTCTTCCTCTTCCTGTTCGTGGTATTGGGAATGGAGCCCGGGCCCTCACACATAACTAGCAAGTGCTCTGCCATTTAGCTACATCTCTGGTCTTCTTTGAACTTTTATTTTATTATTTTCTTGTATGTATTCTGCATGCATGACTTTGCACCACCTGCATGACTAGCGCCCTTGGAGGCCAGAAGAGGTCATCAGATCCCCTGGGATTGGAGTTACAGACGGTTGTGAGCTGCCATGTGGGTGCAGGGAATTGAACCCAGGTCCTCTAGAAGAGTGGCCAGTGTTCTTAACCACTAAGCCATCTCTCTAGACCCTGAACTTTCTTTTTTTTTTTTTTTTGGTTTTTTTTTGGTTTTTTCGAGACAGGGTTTCTCTGTGGCTTTGGAGCCTGTCCTGGAACTAGCTCTGTAGACCAGGCTGGTCTCGAACTCACAGAGATCCGCCTGCCTCTGCCTCCGAGTGCTGGGATTAAAGGCGTGCGCCACCACCGCCCGGCTTTTTTTTTTTTTTTGGTTTTTCGAGACAGGGTTTCTCTGTGGTTTTGGAGCCTGTCCTGGCACTAGCTCTTGTAGACCAGGCTGGCCTTGAACTCACAGAGATCCGCCTGCCTCTGCCTCCCGAGTGCTGGGATTAAAGGCATGCGCCACCACCGCCCGGCATAGACCCTGAACTTTCATCTTGAAAGTATCTCACCAACTTTCCCAGACAGGCTTTGAACTCATTCTGTAACCCAGGCAGGCCTTGGACTTTGAATTCTTCTGTTTCAGACTCCTGAGTGACTGAGTCCTGATCCACATCAGGCTTCCCTTAGATTTGTTGTTGTATTGAGACAAGGTTTCTCTTTGTAGCCCTGGCAGTCCTGGAACTTTCTATGTGGATCAGGCTGGTCTTGAGCACAGAGATCTGCCTGCCTCTGCTTCCCAAGTGCTGGCATCAAAGAGGCATGTGCCAGCTCACCCATCTCCTTCATAGATTGCTTTTTTAAAAAATACACCTGCCTGTAATCCAGCACGCGGGAGGCAAAAGTGGGAGGAGCAGGATTCAAAGTCTTTCTCAGCTCTGTATAGTGAGTATGAGGCCAGCCTGGACTGAAAGAGACTATCATAAACAACAAACGGACTAAACTAAAAGCAAAACAACCCCACAAAAATCCAACAACTAATAAAAATGATTATATCAACAGAGTTAATGATAATATTACTGGCGTTTTGAGATATTCTCACTCTGTAGCCCCAGACAGCATAGACGTTTGCCCCGGCTAGCAGACTGTGGCAGTCCTCCCAAGCGATGGGGTTACTTTTCAGGGGAAATGCCAGAGCCACAGCTGTGGCAGATAAACACGAATGTCTACTTCTTGCGAGTTGCCGTTACTTTCCCTCTGACTTTTGTTAGACTTGAGTTTGGTCTCCGAGGGCACAAGTCCCTACTCTCGTCATATATGAGAGGCAACAGCGCCCTCTGGTGTCCAAAGCCCAGACCCACAAAGGAAAGGACGGGAGGCGAGGCCCCGAGGAAAGTCAAAGTCACATGACTCTACACCAGGGCGCTATCCCGAGTGCCGGGCTAGTCTGACTCCGCACACCTGTTCAGGAAAGTTAGGCTGTTAGGAGCCCGGAGAGACGCTGTCGCAGAGTCGAGAGCATCAGGGCCTGTACTGGCCGGAGCAAACCTAGATGAATGAGGGCGGAGTGCAGCTGGAACAGGAAGGAGATAAGGCCATTTCTAGAGAGTTCGGCTGCACTAATCATACTTCCACAGAATGGAGGGAACACACATTTCCATAAGCCACGTCCAATGCCTCTGCCTGGCTGTAGGAGGGCATTTTTAGCGGGGTGTTTTGGAGCAGGACAGCCAGGTGAGCTCATGGGTAGCAGGAGACCCTGAATTCCCTTCCTTGGCCTGCTCCCTGACCCTAAGGCAACCGCTATAATGGCCCCTGGCAGCCGCGTACCTGATAAACCCAGATTTTTCTGAATGAGGACGGTGAAGAGGGCATTTTGGATGTGCTATCTCTCATTTGATTAGCGTTCTTCAAGTAAGAGGGTAGCATCTAGGAGGGAATAGGAGGAGGGGGGAGCGGGAACTTGGATTGGGTATATAGTAAATAATATTTTAAGATAAAAAATTAAAAAAAAGAAGGTAGCACCTAGATCGTCTTTGTATGATGAGGTTGATGTACAGAATTGCTCAAACCCTGACCTCTTTCTCCTGCCCTGGGACGTGCCTCTGATAGGAGCTGCAGAAGCCAGAGCCCCCACGTGCTGGATTCGCTTGGTAGAGAAGCGCTGTGAGCTGGAGGAGAGGGGTGGCTGCCCACCTCGCCTCCACTCATCATAAGGTAGCCATCGGTGCCGGCAGCCTGCTGGAAAGTGGTCCCGGGCCAACAGGTGGGAAACAGCAAAGGCATTCGGAGGGTGGGTTGAAAGGAGGCAGGCTTTGTAATCTGCTCTGAGCATGCTTTGTAAGGTCCGGCTTGACACAGGCGCTTTGAGAGGCAGCTCAGGGCATTGGTGCCAGACTGGGGTGTCTCTCACCGTCAGGGAATTCTCCAGGAGCAGCTCTGTGGGCACTAAAACAGACAGACAGACAGACAGACAGACAGACAGACAGACAGGCAGGCAGACACACAGGACTGGTTTCTCTTAACACTGGTTAAGAGAAATCGGCTGAGGACCCCAGTTCAGTTCCTACCACTCTCATCAGGAGACTTGCGAGTATCTGTAGCTCCAGTTCCTGGGGTTCCTACACTCCTGGCTTCCACGGTGGACACTGCACTTGGGTGTGTGCATTCCTACCAGTAGAAACACTCACATACTCATGGTTAAAAATAATAAAAGTAAATCTTGAAAAAAATGTAAAAACCTACCTCTTACCTCAAGGGGGGATAAGAGATCGTGTCTTCTGGCTTGGGAACACAGACTTAGGAAGTTTTTACTATAGTAACAGAACTAGGTAAGTCATGGGCAAACGCACTTTTCATACAGTGGGTAGATACATAATGTGGACGGTTACAGCGAATTGAGACCTCTCTGCTGTAGGCCTCAGAAGCTGAGTCGGGTTGGGGAAAGGTGGGGCTCTGTTCATATGTTCCCAAAGGACCCACCTCGTCGTGATGTTAGATCACACGTGGAGGTGGGCAGCAAATGGTTGTTCAAAGGGAAGGCTCAAGATGGCCAAGATAAAGTGCAGCTGTGACTTGGGCCTGCAACATTCCAACCAAATGGTGAAACTCGAATCAGGTCAGCTTTTGTAGGTGCAGCTTCTCTCCGAGGGCTCTGTTCACACTGTCAACTCTAAAGATGACCAGGAAGCCGTCATAGTCCACGACTTAGCACTCTGCACCTCTGTATCCACCTTCTCAGTGAGCAGAAGCAACACATACACGTAAGGGTTCAGTGGGAGCAAACAGCAGGACAGCCAACCTGGGGCAGGTGCCTGCACAAGGGATTTGCCTCTAGATGCGGCTGGACTCTAATTTGGAATTTAGTTCCCCTGAATACACTCTCTCTGAAAGGAATGTGAGTGTGTGAGGTGGGATTTCCCCTCTGTACGCTATGAATATGTTTTATTCCCATTGGTTATTAAAGAAGCTGTTTCGGCCAATGGCTTAGTAAAGGCAGGCGGGAAATCCGATCAGAGACAGAGAGAGAGAGAGAGAGAGAGAGAGAGAGAGAGAGAGAGAGAGAGAGAAAGCGGAGCCAGGGAATCTCCATGCAGCTGCTGAAGGAGAAAGATGTAAGCTGCCAGCTGCCAGCCAGAACCTTACCAGTAGGCCACAGCCTCGTGGTGATTCACAGATTAATAGAAATGGGTTAATTTAAGATGTAAGAGTTAGCTAGAAATATGCATAAGCTGTTGGCCAAACAGTGATGTAATTAATAGAGTTTCTCTGTGATTATTCTGGTCTGGGCGGCCGGGAAATGAACAAGCAATCTCCGCCTACAAGTGTGTGTGGGGCCTTACAGAACTGACCACTCCTGTCTCTGTGCCCTTGCACACCTGTAATACGACTCATTGCTCATCTGTCATTGTAGGCAAGCAAGCAGCACATGTATCCCAAGTCAAGAATGGGTGCCCGTCAATGTTTCCAGCAGCCCCAGCCCCTGAAAGATGATGGGCCAGGTGTGGGGTACACATCTATAGTCTCAGAACTTGACAGGCTGATGCAGAGGGATGGATAGTTGGAGGTCAGCCTGTATTACATATAACCCTGTCTCAGTAAAGCAACCAAGTGGGGTGTGGTGGCGCACACCTTTAACCCCAGCATGCTGAAGGCAGAGGCAGGAGAATTTCTGTGAGTTTGAGGCCAGCATGGTCTACATATTTAGTTCCAGGACGTCTAGATCTAGACAGAGAGATCCCGTCTCAAAGAAAGAAAGAAAAAGAAAGAAAGGGAGAAACCAAACTAAACAACCAAAAATGACAAACAGGCAGTAATGGTGGGGACCAGGGAATGTGGCTTGGTGAGTGAGAGTGATGGCTGAGCAGGCGTGAGGACTGAGTTCAGCACCCCAGCATTGTGGGCACTGTGATCCCAGCACTCCTGCAAAGATGGGTGGTGGAGACCAGAGAACCCTCGGAAGCTCACGGGATGCAGAGAAAACAATAAGGAGACCCTGTCTCAAAGGAGGTGGGGGGGGGACAGGCCTGATGCTCAAGGCTGTCTTCTTATCTCCACATACACATCTTGTGCACACAAAACCACCAGTGGCTCAGCCACAAAGGTGGTCCTCAGAGGCACGAGAAGAGACGCCGCAGAAGGAGCTGGACAAGAAACAACCCCCCCTCTCATCCCCCTTCTTCCCATCCTCCTCATTATCCTCATTCTTTTCTGTTGATTTAGTAAGATTTATTTATTTTATTTATGTGTATGAGTATTTTGCTTGCTTGTATGTCTATCGTGTGTATGTGTGGTACCTGTGGAGGCCAGGAGAGGGCGTCAGATCCTCTGGAACTGGAGTACCAGCTGTGAGGCACTATGGGGGTGCTGAGGATAGGATTCTGGAAGAACAAGCCAAGGCTCTTAACTACTGAGCCATCTCTCCAGCCGCACATTCTCATTATTCGTTGCGTTATTCTTGTTCTTCCTCTGTGGCTTTTTAACCCTTCTCCCCACTGGGTGTTTTCTTGGGTCTTGGGAAATGTTAATGTGTATGGGTTTTTCCTGGTTAGTGTGTTGGGGGTGGAGTGAGAGAGGATATGAATAGGGCTTGGAAGGTGCAGTTCAGGACGTCCCAGTCAGCAGTTGGAAGGGCCCTGAGGACTCTGGTCCTCCACGTTCCTGGGGCTGATGATGGTTTGTGTGTCTAAGTTATGTAGTTAGTTGGTTCCGAGCTTTACCTTGAGATGCTCAGTATCAAACTCAGGCCAACTTGAAACTTATTCTGTAACCCATCCTGGTTTCTAGCTCAGAAACCTGAGCCCTCCTGACTCAGCCTCTCAGGTGTTAGGATTTCAGGTGTGTATCACCACACCTGCCTGGACAAAGAATTTCTGTTTCAATTTGATCTGAAAACAAAACAAAACAGTCCAAGAAAAGATCCAGAGAAGGGTGGGGTTGGGCGCATGCTATGGCCACTATTAGTAGTTTCTCTAGAATTTTTGGGGTGGAAAGACTTGAGATTTCTCTCGAAGTTGTATTTGTAACACAAACCACTTTCCACCCGATTGCCTAGTTTGGCGGGTTCTGTGGGTCAACCACTAAGGGAAACAGTTTTCCCAGATGACCACAAGGGGGCAGCGCAGACCACACTCTCAGGGCTACAGCCCAGGACAGTGGAAGCTAAGGGCAAAGCTTGGCCAGAGAACGCAGGACCAGGCTAAAAAGGAGAATAATATACCAGCAGTTTAGCTGGGTGTTGAGGTGCACATCTTTAATCCTAGCACTTGGGAAGCAGAGACAGGCAGATCTATATGAGTTCAAGGCCAACCTGCCCTATATATGGAATTCCAGGACAGCCAGAGCTACACAGTGAGTCCCTGTCTCCAAAAACAAAAGGAAAACAGCAGCTAGGGAAGAGTGAAGATGGAGGGTTTTCTTTCTGCCCACAGATCACGATCTTGATTCTATTTTCTTATTTATAGACAGGGTCTCACTATGTAGTCCGTGGCTGACCTAGAATTCAGACCGCCAGAAAACCTCTGTCTCCTGAGCTGAGTGCTGGGATAAAGCTGTGAACCACCATGCTCGGATGAAGTCCCTCAACCTTCATGGGGAGACATAGGCAGGATCCCACCTCAGGGCTTTTTCTACCAATTCGTTCATGCCTGGTGTACCATACTTCAGTGTTAACCCATCTGTTGGAGTGAGAACAGCCTGAGCTGATGTCTGCCCACGACAGACCACAACAGACCTGGCTCCGTGCCCTTTACCAGCTGTCAGTCATGAGTGGCAAGTGTAGGAGTGAGGTTTCTATGTCCAATTCTTCCTAGCTTGGCTCTGGCCAGAGCGAGACCTAGGTCGCCTGGTTAAAGATTGGCCAGGTATGCGTGAGAAGCTCAGGCCAACTCCAGTCCAAGTGAGGTCAGATTGGTCCATGACCATTAGATCAGTCCTGAAACTTCACAGGAAGCTGAGCCTTGCTGACCCTGGATTGGAGAAGTATGGTGATATCCACCACTGCCTCTGAGGGTTTATACATGCCGCTATGGTACCCAGTGCATCAGTCCGTGCTCTCCAGAGGAACAGCAGTGCTAGAACGAATACATATCATGAGATACGGTTGGCTTAGACAACAAGGGCTAAGTAGACACTCAGCAAGAAGTGAAGGTGGAGCCGGGTGTGGTGATGGTGGTACACACTGGGGAGGGAGAGGCAGGAGGATCTCTGAGTTTAAGGCCAGCCTGATCTACAGAGTGAGGCCCTGTCTCCAACCAACCAACCAGTCCCACAAAATCAAAACCCAAAAAAACAAAAGAAGTGAAGTCAACAGGAAAAACAGTGGCTTTTGTTTTGTGGTGGGTGTTTTGGCTGCACGCACGTCAGTCCATCACACGCTTGCCTAGTGCCCCAAGAAGCCAGAGGATCTCTTGGAACTGGAGTTACAGCAGTTGTGAGCCATGGTGTGGGTGCTGGGCATCAAAAGAGCAGCCAGGGCTCTTAATCACGGAGTCATCTCTCTAGTACCGCCCCCACAGACCTCTTCATCAGCTGCCCTCCACCAGGTGCTGCCTATCCACTCTGGGGCCATGCAGAGACGTGTTTCGTAGTTGATTCCAGATCCAATCAGGTTACTCAAGATTAACCACCAATATGTGCCCCCTTGCACAACAGTGGCATAACTGGTAAGGCCCAACACTTTCTGATTGGATTTGAAGCCTGCTAATAGCTCGTAGTTGGCAAGCTCCTAGGCTCTGATGAGATCACTGCTACTGTAGTTTTGCTGAATGGATGTGTTGTCAAACTGCCTTCTCTAAATGTTTGTATTTATGTCCACGGATTGGGGCTCTCCCCACTTTGAGAGAAGCTTGTTTTACAGTGGGCAGCAGTCAATGCCAAGACTTAGAACTGGTCAAAGTGCTGAGCTGAGGCCGTGATAGGGTGCTGCTCACAGCAGCTCTGGTTACCTGACAAGACCAGGCCAGTCAATGCTCAGTCATAAATGGGAGAGGGGATCATGAGGCCCCATTCTTTTCTGATATTGACAGTCAATGGTTCCTGGAGGAGGCAGAGACATTTTCCCTAGTGCTGTAGCTACTTGTAAGTTTTCCATGCTCCTGTAAAAAAAACCTGACACCCACGCTCATGGAAGAAGGAACCCTAGTCAAAGTCATTGGGGGCATGTACACACACACACATACAGAGAGAGAGAGACAGACAGAGACAGAGACAGACAGAGACAGACAGAAAGACAGAGACAGAGAGAGAGAGACAGAGAGAGAACAAAACAAGCAACCCATGAAATCAGAAGAAAGACTGGCAGAGAAGAGGAAGGGAATCAGTGGGAGCCAAAGGTGATGAGAGAGGGTGGGGGGGAATATGCTCAGACACATAAAACACACCTATGACAATGTCATAGTTAAAACCTGTTACCGTGTATGACTGATATGTGACACAAAAACATTAGCTATCACTTGTTGGTTCCCAGCTGCTCAGCCCTGAAATAATCAAACAGAAACCATATTATTTAAAACAGTGCTTGGCCCCTTAGCTCTAGCTTCTTATTGGCTAACTCTTACATATTAGTTTAACACATCTCCATTAATCTCTGTAATGCCATGTGGCAGTGGCTTACCAGGTAAAGTTCCAGCATCTGTCTCTGGCGGGGCTACATGGCTTCTCCTCACTCTGCCTCCTCTCTCCCAGCATTCAGTTTAGTTTTCCCCTCCTACCTCTGTTCTGCCCTGCTATAGGTCCAAGGCAGTTCTTTATTAACCAATGGTATTCACAACATACAGAGGGGAATCCCACATCACTATCATGCCCAGGGAGTCTTCCATTTGGCTAAAGGCTCTGAAGCGCGGTCCATGCCCCTCAGACTGGAGCCATGCCTCTTCTCTCAACAAGGAGTGGAGAAGAAGGCCACTGCTCCCTGCTCTCCAAGAGCTGGGCTTTCCTCCTCCTTAGTGGGCTGTCTCGGAGCAGGGGTTTTCCTATGGAACTCTGGTCCCCTTTTCTGTTTTGAAATATCTAGGACTGGGCTATGGCCTGATCAGTCTTGGAATCCTGGGGCATCACTCTCTCACTTTAGAATGAGATTGCCCAGGGTTAGAGATGTGCCTTTCTGAGTTTAAGAGATGAGCTGGTTTCCTCCTGTCTGGAATTCCTTGAGGAGTTTGCCTTGGGTTTGAAGACAGGCGGGTCATAGACAGATGGAACTCCAGAAAGGGGCTCCATTGCTCCAGAGTTTATCACAGGTTGGCCCTGCTTTCACCTCCTAAACTTTATTATTATTACTTTTTAAAAGGAAGATCTATCTTATTTTTAAAATGTGTGTAGTTGTGCAGGTGTGTGTCTTGTACGTGTGTGTATCTGTGTGTATGTGTGAGTGCTTACAGAGGTCAAGGTGTTTTGTCCTCTGGACATGGAGTTACAGGCAGTTGTGAGCTCCCGATGTGCATGCTGGGAAAGGAAACTCCAGGGGAGCAGTACCTGCTCTAAACTGCTGAGCCATCTGTCTGGAACTTTGTAGGGAGCTGGCCAAAGTTAAGCAGCATACTACATGAAGAGGGGAGGTTGTGGGCCAAAGCACCCACCAGTCTTTCCACTTCCTCTTCCGCAAGTCTCCAAACGGTTCACACAGATGTTCCACTCAGGAATGAGCATTTCACAGTCACTTTGACCAGCCATTAGGAGCTCCAACATTATCTTTTTAAAATATATACTCCCAATATTTATTGTTTTCAAAGTCACAGACAACCATGATATGGCTCTCTAGGCTGTTAGTTCAAAGATGACTAACGTCTTTGGAAATAGGTCTGGCTTTTTCTTATTTCAGAGAATCATAACTTGTTGGACATATTTAGTTGGAACTTTCTGAGTCTTAAAGAGAGCAGAAATGAACTGAAGGAGCAAGCGTGCAAATGGAATCTGACATAGTAGCACATGCCTTTAATCCCAGCCCTTGGGAAGTAGAGGAAGGTGAATCTCTGGGTTTGAGGCCAGCCTGGTCTACTGAGTAAGTTCTAGAACAGCAGTGCTACAGAGAGAAACCCTGTCTCAGAAAACTAAAACAAACAATAAACAAAACAAAACAAAACAATGACCATCCCCTTTCTAGAATTCTTTCATAATCCCAAACAGAAATTATATTCCTTAAATACCAAGTCAAAAAAATAAAAAAACCAAAAAAACAAAAGAAAACAAAAAACAACCCAGCTCCTCATTCTTGCCTTCTCTAAACCTATGGAAACCTCTAGTTCTTTTTTTTTTTTTTTTTTTAGTTTTTCGAGACAGGGTTTCTCTGTAGCTTTGGGGCCTATCCTGGCATTAGCTCTTGTAGACCAGGCTGGCCTCGAACTCACAGAGATCCGCCTGCCTCTGCCTCCCGAGTGCTGGGATTAAAGGCGTGCGCCACCACCGCCCGGCTCGGAAACCTCTAGTTCTTATGCAGATTTATCTACTTTGGGCTGACCAGTGTTCCTTTCTGTGAGCTGACCACACGTGTGAGTCCTTTCTCAGGGCTGTGTCCAAATGCCTCACAGGGATCCACTTAGGGAGGGAGACTTTACAGGGATTACAGTTTGAGGAGATACACTCTGTCATGGTAGGGAGGGTATGGAGGAGCAGGAGTGTGGTCACATCATAGATAAATCTGTGTTTATCTTCATGGGGCACTACTGAATCACTCTTCACAGAGGCTGAAACAGAGTGTATTTCCACCAGCAACATATGAAGGTTATACTTTTTCCACATGCTCCCCAATACTTACCATGTTCCATTTAAAAAATTAGTGACATCCTACTTATCAACTTGACAGAAACTAGAGTCACTTGGAAATAAGGAACCTCAACTGAGAAACTGTTTCCCTTAGACTGGCCAGTGGGCGTGTATATGGACATTTTCTTGGTTAATGATTGGTGTGGGAGGGTCCGGCCCACTGTGGGCAGTACCACTCCCAGCCAAGTGGTCCTGAGTTGTGTAAGAAAGCACCAAGCCAGGAAGCAGTGTTCCTCCATGGTCTCTGCTTGAATTCCTGCCTCAAGGTTCCTGTACCTTGAGTTCCTGCCTTGACTTCCCTTCATGATGGACTCAACTGTACGTGACAAGTGGTGCCATGGATATCTATTACATTTATTTATTTATTGAGACAAGCTCTCACTATGTAGCTTTGGTTAAACTTAAATGCATAAAGATCCTCCTGCCTCAGCCTTGTAAGAGCTAAGATTAAAAACATATGTCACTACATCTAGCTAAATTTGACTTTGTGGGAGCAGATTTTGCGATGGTGCCCATGCTTATAGTGAACTCCTGGACACAAATGACCCTCCTATCAGTCTCCTGTATGACTGGGCTCACAGGTGTTTGCTACCCACCTCATCTTATTGTGGTTTTCATTTATGTTTCCCTAGTGACTTATGGTATTGGACATCTTGTCTTACATTCATTGGTCCATATATTTTTAGAGATTTATTTATTTTTATGTGTATGGATGTTTGGCAGTATGTATATATTTGCGTTTCATATGCATGCCTGGTACCTGTTGAGGTCATCAGAGGACATCAGATCCCCTAGAAGTACAGCTATAGACAGCTGTGAGTGACCATTTAGTTGCTGGGAATTGAACAAGGAGCCTCTGGAAGAGAAGTCAGGGCTCTTTAATCACTGAGCCATCTCTCTAGCCCAATTGTTTATATTTTTAAGAGAATTGTTGACTCAAGTCCCTTGTAAACTTTTGAACTTGGGTGTTTTTGAATTATAGAAGGTCTTTGCATGTCCCAGACATAATGTACATTTTATAATTATCTTCTGTCCTGTAAGTCCCTGTTCCTCTTTTGTGTTTGTGTGTATGTGCACATGTATGTGGGGTGTGGATGTCCAACTCCTGCATGTGCATTCAGAGGCCAGAGAAGTGTGGCAGGCATCCTACTCGGTCACTCTGAGCCTTATTCCTCTGAGACAGGATTATGTACTGCACCTGTGAGCTGGCTAGATTGGCCAGTAAGCTCATAGGACCTACCTGTCTCTGCCTCATAGCTTTGGGGTTATAGGCAGGTATGGCCACATCCCAATGTTAAACATGAGTCCTTGGGGTTCAAACCTAGGTCCTCAGGCTTACACAGTGATCACTTTTGGCCACAGAATCATCTGGCCAGGTCCCTGTCTTCACTCTCCAGTCAACCCACATACATCTGGGGTTGTGATTCTCCCCTCACCATAAAAAGTCACAGCTTCTACTTTTTGAGGATAGGATATAGGGACATGTCCACCACAGGCTGGTTCATTCTTCTTTGTCCCTTTTAAGTATTCAAAGACTGAAGTCCTAGAAGAAGAGAGGAAGAGAAAGCAGGAAAGAGGAGCCCACATTAACTATGAGGAAACAGAATGAGGGCTGCTTGGAGTCGCAGGCTCAAGCAACCGAGGTTTATTACCCTACAGACCACAACGAGTGAACTTTGAAAGAACTGTGTGAAGTGAAAAGAGCCAGTCACAGACCACACATCATGGGGTTTGTGTGAAATGGCGACAGTAGGCAAATCTACTTGTCAAAAGCTGGATTGGCATCTGGAGGGGCAAGGGAGACAGGTTAGGAGGGAATAGTCAAGAATCTTAATGGGTATAGGTATGGGGATTATGACAGACAATATTCTAAAATTGATTGGAAGTGAATTAAATGGTGAAAGATTTGTACTCCAAAAAAGCTGTCATATAGAAAGGAAGGAAAAAACAAAGGTGACAGCCCCATGGCTGCCTCTTCCCGTCTTGGCCATCTTCACTTGGAAAAGCGTGGCCACGCCTGAAGGTGTTTGCAGATCGGAGGCTTCATGGTCAGCCCGTAGGTTGGTGTCAGGTCCACCTTGAGGCCTGGTGGCACGCTGAACTCCAGCTGATGCAGCAGGATGGCTAAGAAGAGGAAGACTTCCCACTTGGCCGGGGTCTCTCCAATGCACCGACGCTTTCCCAGGCCAAAAATCATGACCTTTTCACTCAGAGTCTTGTTGATGGCTGTGCTGTCATCAGTAAGAAACCGCTCTGGACGGAACTCAAAGGGGTCTTCCCACTGCTTCCTGCAAGAGGAACAGACAGGACCTGAGTGGGTGGGCTCTGGCAGGAAAGGGGAGCTATGTCCTCCCAGCTTCTGTGAGAACACGGTGTTAGAAAAGACTGAGGGTAACAAGAGCCTGTGGGGAAGGTACCAGACTCGGTGTTTATCTCCTTTGTGATGGTTCTTTTGCGTTTGTTTGCTTTCACACTTGTGTTTGTTTGCTTCTGTGGGTTTGAAGTTGGCCTTGAACTCCATAGATGACCCCAGGTCACCTTGTGTGAGATTCTGACCCTTCTGCGTCTACCTCCCAAGTGCTGGGATGAAGGCCTGGGCTTCCACACCTGGTGCTGGGGATGGACCCAGACCTTGGGCACAGTAGAGGGCACTCTACCCACAGAGCTGCACCTCCAATCATGGTAGTGCTTCTGAAAATAACATTTTCTCTAAAATGACCCACCGTAAGGAGAGTGGATTTTGATTATTTTCAATTTTTAAATTATAATTTTATTTATATTTTTGTATGCATGTGGAGGTCAGAGGACAACATGCAGGAGTCAGCTCTCCCCTTCTACCATGTGGAGCCTGGGGATTGAACTCAGGATGTTAGGTGTGGAAGCACATGCCTTTACCTGCTGAACCATTCCCATGATGCAAGATGGTGGTTTGGTTTGTTGTGTTGGTTTTTCAAGACAGGGTCTGTCCTGGAACTCTCTCTATAGACCAGGCTCTCAGAGAATTGAGAGGTCAGCTTGCTTCTGCCTCCCAAGTGATGGGATTAAGGTGTGTTGGAACACAACCAAATGACTGATAGTGGTTTTATTAGTTCCTTTTTGTGTATGTGTGTGTGTGTGTGTGTGTGTGTGTGGTTCTGGGAATTGATCCTAGGACCATCCACATCACATACACTACCAGTGCTTTGATTCATTACTTGAAGGAAATAATGCTTTATCAAAAGGAAATCGAAAGAAGGAAAATATATTTCTCTCCCTCATATTCCCTGTATGTCTGTAGCAAGAGGGAATCACGGGCTTGCTTGGCTTATGCTTCCTTTATGAACTAAAAACTGACAATACAAATATGAATGGGTTCTCATGTCAATATGTCCTGGCCTGGATGGATCCCCTATCTACAAATTAGAGAGGAATTTTCCAAGGAGGTCAATAGACCGTTGCCATAATTCATATAATGTATTCTCATTATCCATCCAACTGGGACCTTGGAGCACAGGGAGACATTCTAGTCAATCTCTCCTTCCTTCCTTCCTTCCTTCCCTCCCTCCCTCCCTCCCTCCCTCCCTCCCTCTTTTCTTCCTTCTTTTTTTCCTTTCTTGAGAGACGTGTGCAGTCTAGGCTAGCCTAAAACTCACCAAGAAGTTCAGACTGGCCTTGAACTCATTCTAATCCTCCTGCCTCAGCCTCCCGAGGAGGCTGGATTACAGGCATTTACCATCCACACCAGATACCTAGTTAAGTTTTTCTGTACCCTGAGTTTGAAGAAGTGGCTCTAAGTTTTGTCACTTGGAACAGGCTATGTAGTAGTGAGTGTTGGTCCTTATATAAGCAGTTCCTGAAGGGACAGACAACCTTCCTGATACTGAGAATTGACCTTCCCGCCAGGGCTAAATACTCACTCGTCATGGTTGACCTGCCACTGGTTTATGAAGATACAGCGCTCCTTAGGAATGTGGAAGCCATTCAGTGAGGTGTCCCTTGTTGTGCTGAGGAGAGAAGAGAGCTCTGTCCAGTCAGGACTTGGAGTGGTGTGGCGTGTTCCTCCCTCCACTGCATCCCAGTGTCTGATTACCACAGTCTCCAAGTTCCATACTGGAAGGTCATGTGAAGGGCGGGGAACATGGGGGGATTATCCTTCCTTTTGCTGGGATCCTGTCCTACAACTTCAACACTTCTTTACTAGACTTTTCTTGTGCTCAGATGTTGACAGAGGTTTCTGTCCCTCCCAGTTCCAATGTTGTCCAGTCCCCAAGAAACACAAAAAGGCCTATATTAATTATAAACTGCTGTCCTGTTAGCTCAGGCTTCTTTTAACTAACTTATATTTTATATTAACCCATAATACTTGTCTGTGTTCACCACATAGCTTGGTACCTTTATAAGTGGGGCATTCTCATCTTGCTTCCTCTGTGTCTGGATGACAACTGCAGACCGAACTTCTCCTCTTCCCTGGATTGTCCTATTCTGGTTGCCCTACCTATACTTACTGCCTGGCTACTGGCCAAACGGCAATTAATTAAACCAATACAAGTGACAAATCTTTGCAGAGTAAAAGACTATTGTCCCACAGCACTCAGATGGGCGTTGGGGCAGTCTCTGAAGCCAAGCAATCAGTGGTTGGGCCTTGCCCTGGGAAGTCTGCAGATTTTGTACCAGGAATAACTAGCTTATGGGGTGGGCAGAAGTGAATGTTCAACTCCCACAGTTGGGGAACTCGGGCTGTAAGCTCTACTTGGCCGATAGCCAAAAGAGGCTTCTAGATGGAAGACTCATGTCTCAGGATTGACCTTAGGCAAAGATAGAGTTTGGGAACGAGATAAATGGATAGACACATTTCCAGGCAGAAGGTCTGATTGATAGTAGTCTGGATTACCCTTGTGAGGGACGGTGAGGAGGGCCTGGCTGGAGCAGAAGATTCCATAGGGAGCAAACACAAATGGAGGTGAGTGACCGCTGAGGCCATAAGCAACTGGACTGGGTGGGCTACACCAGAGTTTGATGGGCTCAGATATTGAAGTTACCATGTTCAGGAATGAGATACAGCCTGAGTTGTTCCCAGAAATCAGGAACAGGGTAGGTAAACAGTATGAAAACTTAGGGGTCACAGAACAGGGCCCTTACCTGTGGGGAACAGTGAAGGGGAGAAAGGATGTGTATCGGAAGGTCTCCAGGATGAAGGCCTCCAGATAGGGCAGCTGAGGTCTGTCAGAAAGCCGTGGTTGCCGATCCCTGCCAATCACTGTGTCTGCAAAGCACAGGCAGAGCTCATGGGGTGTTGACTGCTCCACACACATGTGTCCCTGTTATACTAGGGTCACTCTATGTTGTCCTATGTTTACTCACGTTTCTGAGACCCCACAGTCCATCCACAACTCATGTACACAAGTGGGGATGCTATGTTCCTAAGACTTACACATAGTAGACACATGAACAGGTATGGTCCACCCACACCTTATGTACACAAGTGGGGATGCTATGTTCCTAAGACTTACACATAGTAGACACGTGAACACATATTTGTAGATCTACAAGTGACCTGGAGGCTCACAGCTTCTCTGACTCGAGGGTCAAGAACAACACATACCCAACTCCCTGTGGATCTTCCTCTGCACATTGGGCCGTGTCACAAGGAGCAAAAGGCTCCAGGAGATGGCTGTTGTGACTGTGTCAAATCCTGGGCAGCAGGGAGTAGGGAGAAGGAGAAAGGGCAACAGGGAGAAGGAAAAGATTTAAATGAGCTTCGCCATAAACGGAACAAGCCCTATCCTCTCGGGCTCCCACCCCTGTGTATCCTGAGGGAAGGGCTGAGTCCTCTACAGAGACTTGAAGCCAAGCATGGTGTCTTATACCTAGAATCCCAACACTATGGAGTCTAAAGCATGAGAATTGTCACAAGTTTGAGATCAGCCTGGGTGGGATACAGAGATGAGACCTTGTCTCAGACAAAACAAGTAAGAAGCAACCAAATAAAGCAAAGAAGAACCTATTTAAGACTGGTTTCATAGTCAGCTGCTGGAATTATAAACCTGGACTCCAGGTTGTAGAACCCTTTTACTTTCCAGGTAGGAAAACCAAGGGCCCAAAACAATAAGGACGAGGTGGATTTCACCCAGGAGTTAATGGCACATCATGACGTCACACTTGTCTGTCCTGTGCCACCTGCCATGTGGTTGGTGAGTTAGTAGATAGGGTGGGTATGGGTAAATAGCCACTGATTGAAGGCGAATTTAATTAATCCAGGCCAGTGGGTACAAGAAGACAATTTTAATATAAAAGCACACTCACACACCCGGAGTTCAGCGATCCACCGTAAACCGGAAACAGGAAG